>NC_038247.2:14061551-14288121 GCF_000004515.6 Glycine max
GATGTTCTATAGTTCTTTTGATTGAGGATGTAAATCACAAATTTAATTAACTCAATACACATCATTCACATGACAGAAAGTAAATCAGTTCATGCATATAATTAAATCAGTGATTTACATCCTCAATTCAAAAGAACTATAGAACCAACTACGAAGGAGTTGATTAACAAAACACAATTGTCTCCCAAAATAATCTCAATGCCATCACGTTGGCTTGACGGCTCCAACAAAAGAATCTCATTCCATGTAATCTACTATTGTCCATCTGCTCCCACGAATGAAGGTTCGCAATCATTATAGGTATCAACCACATGGTACAAAAATTGCAAGGGTGAGTTTATTATAAAATGAATCAACATGAAAATCAAATGACCATGATTAATAAGAAAACATTAACAAATATCATACTCATACACAAATGTCCATTAGTCCAACAAACATTCAACAAGTAGTCATTAGCTTTCCATGATTTCAATCAATCTTACTCAATATGATGCATGCACTTGACCTCAACTCTCAAATGCAATATGGTACCATTCTTCAGGAATTAGCCTAAGCATGTCCACGTGACACTCTCACTTAGGAAAACTAGGCAGCAAGTGTTGAGGTCTTCCTGTCATGCACAAGCAACTCCCCCTTAGTGATTACCCTGAGTCTCAAGGGAGTTCCAAACTAAGTGACATGTCCCCATGTACAAGTATTTCCCCTTGTGAGAAACTAAAAGTACTTACTAACAAAGTTTATACTATTTTCATAGAATATGAAGTATGAAATGTGGACACCATCAAGGCACTAACCGTGGATAATTAAAGAGTCTAAGCCATCCCTTTCCAGAGATGCCTAAAACTCTTTAACCACTATATTTCCCCCACCAGGGATATCCATCATGGTCACTGCACCTCCCATGCACATACACAACATACATAATCACAATGACATTTTCAATGTCAACAATATCTCACCGCAATGTAATTATCAACATCAACATCATCTCATCTCAATTTCATTTTCAACATCAATATCATCTCATTTCAATGACATTATCATCATCTCATCTCATTGTCATTTTCAACATCAACATCATCTCATCTCAATGACATTATCATCATCAACATCATCTTATCTCATTGACATTACCAACATCAACATCATCTCATTTCAATATTATCATCAATAACAACATCACCTCATGTCACATTATCTTCAATAACAACATTATTCTTATATCAATATTATCACCAATAACATCGTCATTCTTTATCAATATTATCAACAATAACAACATCATTCTTTATCAATATTGTCATCAATAACAACATCACCTCATACCAACATTATCATCGATAACAACATCATCAATAATTACATCCCACAAATACATATAAATTTCATGCCTGAGATTCACACTTCCCAGGTCTTCAAACCACATAAGTCTAATAAAATGATACTATCATTTATCAGTAGTTGATGTATCGCATCCTATTAGTCGAAAACATTATTTTTCTTGAAAACCAGCATGCATAGGGACAAACATACATTCCCATAATTGGGTTCCTTGGCCTCAATTATGGTATCAAATCCATAAATTATAATAAACTCCCTTCACCTATCAAGAGCTCTCCATTAGCTCTTCTCTGCGTCGCTCATAGGCCTTATTTGTTCCCGTTCGTTGGTCCAAACGCAAAGTTCTATATACCAAATTGAAGGGAATTTAGTATAGATTTCAAAAACAAGGTTAATAATAACATTAGGGGTCAAATACCCCTACAAAATAAAAAAGGCTAAGGGGTGTTTCGAGTTCTACTACAAAGAGCGGTCATTTTGAAATTCCGACCATGCCAGTGTGATACAGGTTTAGTGAAGGTCATGAAAATAACATCAATTTTATAAAAAGGTAACTTCTATAATGTCTCATTTTCAAGGGTTTTTCAAAGGAAGTATAAAAACATCCTATTATGATACCCATAACACAAGAGACACTAAGAGAGGCTCAAACTAATCAGGAGAAAGGTGTAGAAGTCAAGATTACCTCAGAGAAACTACAAAAATAATTGAGAGTTTCTCCACTGAATCTGTTAGTCACCTTATAGAACGAACTTTTGTATAGAAATAATTTTCCAAAACTTGTATAGTTCCCTAATTTATGGTTATTTTGTAGTAATTTTTGTAAATAAATTTTGTTTTATGGATAAAGCTGTCTCTAGAATATATCTATTGGATTTAATGATGAAATATGTGCAATTTCAGGTGAAAAAGAGGCTAAGTCATGAAGTGCCAAAAGTGACAGTTGAGCTTAGCTCATCAATGGGCTAAGCGCGGATTCACCGCTAAGTGCAGCTTCAACGTGCTTAGCGCAACAGAAGAATCTGGCAGGGCATCAATATCAAGGCCACGCGCTAAGCACGAGATCAGTGCGCTAAGCGCAATAGTTGTCTTCAGTAAGGCTCAGTGCACGACTGACGCGCTAAGCTCAAATCCACTTACTCGCGCTAAGCGCAAGGGTGGCGCTAAGCACAACGTCACGAATTCAGAGCCTATTTAAAGTCTGTCTTGTGCAGAATTAGGGTAAGAACTTGAAGAAGGGCCAGGGCACAGAATTCTACAACACACCACAGTGTCTATTTCGGGAATAGAGCTCTGGAGGCAGCAAGAGGAGCAACTTTTGTAAAGATACCTAAGTTTTGTAAGCTTATTATTGTTAGGGTTTCTTCTGTAATGGCTGGCTAAACACCCTAGTTGGGGATTTCTAATCAACAGCTGATGTAAATACTTAATATCTAATTGATTATGTTTTCTATGTTCAAGGCTTCCTTCAATGCTTAATGTTTCTATGCTTTTGGTCTGATCACCCATTTGTGTGCATAGTTAGGTGACTTTAGCATTGGGAAATGTACTATTGCCTTAGAACTTGATTGAAGCAGGATCGAAACTTAGTCTTACAATAAGGATCTGCAGATTAAGTTTTGATTTTAATTATGTTGTTACAATAATGCTGTTTAGTCTAGGCCTAGTCTTACAAGAAGGATCTGCGGGCGAAGCTTAGGCTAAATTAGGCTAAACTTTCATAAGCTGCTTGAGTTGAGTCTAGTCTTACAAGAGGGATCTGCGGACGAAACTCAGTTTAAGTTAGTCTAAACCTAATAGGGCCGTCTAAATTGGGCCTAGTCCAACAAGATGGATCTAAGGACGAAGCTTGGATTGATTCGATCTGACGAGGGATCGAGGTTTAGTAATTTAGGCTACAACATAGAGCACAAGAGCATGATTGATTAGAGAAATATATTTATATGCATAAACTTGTTTGTTAGAAAGACCTAACATTTCTACCTACTGTTGTCACTTTTACTTTGCATTTTATAGTTTTTATCATAAAAGTTTAGTTTAAATTCTGTTTGAAATTATCAATCATACATTTTCTCTCAACAATGCTTCATTTCTGAACTTAACTCACGCTAACATTAGTTTCCTGTGTTCGATACTCGGATTCATCCGTTTTAATTTTTAAATACTTGAAGATCCGATGCGCTTTCCGGCAAACCGGATTTCCCTTGAATATATTTCTACAGATCTTGCTTAGCGAGCTCGTATCGCTAAGCGGAAATCCACTTTTGGTGCTGAGCGTGACATTTTGCGAGGAGCGCAATTTCTCTCGGGTTGGGATTTATGCTGAGCAGTTTTATTGGAACAAGTTTAGGTAAAACTTGAAATCTCATAATTTCAACTTAAGTCAATAAAACTCTACATAACTCAATATCCACATCAAGCATATCACACATGGCTAATTCACACAACACCTCAACTTATCCAAATCAATCAAATAATACAAGAATTACATTAAACATCAATTTTAAGTTATCGAAATTGCAGGGCGTTACACTGAAGACCTGGGGAATGTGAATCCCATGCATGAGTTTATATGTGTATATGGGGAATTCGATTGCTTGTAATGTTGATGACAATGAGATGAGATGATGTTGATGTTGATGATGTCATTGAGATGTATGCTTGTTGTGTACGTACATGAGGGTGTAGTGATCCTGTTTGAATATCCCTAGAAAGGGAAGACGATTGGTTTAAAAATTATAAGCGTCCCTGGAGAGGGAAGGTTTTTTTTTTTTTTTTTTTAATTTTTACCTATCCGAGGTCAGTGTATTGTTGGAGCCCATGTTTCATACTACATAATTGCGTGAAAATAGTATAAACTTGTCAGTAAGTACCTGTGGTTCTTCATGAGGAAAAATTGTGGTACGAGGTAGGTCGTTACAATTTGACTAAGGGCTCTATGTATCTAAACCATTGCTCCTTAGACTCAAGACTTAAATCTAGGTCACATGACTATCTAATGATGGTTCTATGTCTTATATGTATGATTACGCTAAGAATAATACTACTACATTGCATATCAATAAACATAGACAATTTCTACATCAAACTTCCTAACGTGAGAAAATTTGGATGTGACAAAACATAATATTGTCACAATAGAAATTCCAAAAAAGAAACAGGTTAAGAAAGTAATTTGTTCTTCAAGTTAAAATAATAGAGGAAATTGCAACTTATCCATCACAACCTAATCATCTTCCATTTCACAGCTTCCATGCATTGATCGAATTATGATATGGTTGATGCCCTTGCAACCAGCATTGAATCCCTTCTTACATGCGTCAAGGCACACATACATTCTTTCAAACTGTGGTTGGAAAATTAAGGGTTCAAACATAGCATCCTTATTCACGCATTTGTTGTGCAATGAAGTAACAAAATCTGACCTTACCTTACGAGATGGTCTCTCTCGTCTTCAATGCATAGGGATATATTGTGTTCAAACAAAAACCACAAATGCAATGCCACCATCTGATGTTGCGTTGTCACCATTGGCCACTGATAATGCAAATGACGGGAAGAAGAACAGTCAAGAACACTGGGGTTTTAGGCTCTTCTCTCTTAGTGTGGTTATGGTGACTTTTAGATGTAAAAACAAAAAGAGTAAATTGACAAATTGGTCCACAGTTGCTTGGCTCAGCGCATGCTATTCACTTTCGCACCTGTGGATGTGCCACATTGATCTTCACATGCCACATTACCTAAAACTTTAACAGAGACGAAGATAACTTAATGGTTGGACTAAATTGTTGGGACATTTGTATTTTTGTGGACTAAATTGATCATTTTCATAATTAAGGGACAAAATTGTCACCGAATGCAAACTACAGGAACAAAAAAAACTATTTATCCTTTTTTTGGAATAGAAGGAAAAGAAAAAGCAAAATATAAACCAATTAAGCTACAAAAAGCAAGTCATGATGCGCCTCTCCCAACACAAAGTCTAGCTATATTTATTATATATTTGGGTTTAAATATTATATATATATATATGTGATTTTAGTTTTCCGTAGACTAAATTTAGTTAATTGAAAATATAAGAACCCATGCCTTATAAATTTATAAGGATCAATACTCAAATGTATAAAAAAACAATGATTAAAACATTTAAACTAAAATCATATGTGTAATTATAAGATGTATATTTTTTTTCTCTAATAATCCATATCTTTATCATTTTTTATTTATTATAGGATTTTTTTTATTCATATTCATATCTCCATGATATGGTTATGAGATATTGAGAGGTATTATCCTATCCCTCTGAAGTCTGAAACATTATAAACATAAACCACAAAATGAAGTATTTTAGTTAATAGAAAAGAGAGATAAAAAGGGAAGTGATATGATCCAAAGGTTTAATTAATTTAAATATATTTTTCGTTCTTATAAATATTGAAAAGTTCAGAAGTCATCCCTGCAAAATTTTCAGTATGTTTTTCTTCCTCTTAAAATTGAAATTTGTTATTTTTTTGGCTTAGGGCTAGGCTTGGACGAATCTGAGCCTACATGACATTTTTTAGAACTTAAATTATAGGCTAAAATATGTTTTTTGTCCCAACAAATATCGAAATGTTTGGAATTTGTCCTTGCGAAATTTTGAGTCCTTTTTGGTCCTCAAAAAATTGAAATCTGTTATATTTTGGCCCATGTTAGAGATAGGAGGAGCAACATGAAGATTAAGCTTTGAAGAGTTTTGTCTTTTTACATGCCCAACTTATTGAGTGACATTTGTATTAATTGTTGCCTTTTTAGTCTTAATCCATCTATGTGTACATCATGCATCATCATGTAGAGATAGGAAGATTGTTTATAAGGTTAGAAACTTCTTCAATGTGTAAACTCTCTGTTTTAATCGATTTACCTGCTATCTGTAATCGATTACATAAGTCTTTTGAGAAGTTTACAGAGAGATCTTCATTTTGGTTTAATCGATTACTCCTTATCCGTAATTGATTACTCTGTTCTTTTGAGACCATCTTAGTTTTCTTAGGATCTCTGCTTTAATCGATTATGTGGGTATAGTAATTGATTACATCATTCTTGAAGTGTTCCTAGAAGTGATCGAGAACACTTTAATCGATTAAGTCAAGAATCAAATTGATTACATTGCTCTTGAAAGTTTTCCAAGTTTTGGGAATAACACTTTAATTGATTGAAATGAGAATCTAATTGATTACTTCTTTGAGATAATCAATTACATTGGTAATTTAATCAATTACAAGCGGTTGTAACTATTTTCTCTATAAATAGCCACCTTGTGTTTTCACTTTAAACAATGATTTAGAACGAGCTTTCACGACTCACACATTCTAGTCGTCGTTTTTGAAGCTTTAAAAGGTTAAAGTGAGTTGTTAACATCTTGTGAGATAAAAAAGAAATCCATTCAATCGAGCTTTGGTTCTTGCATTTAAATGATAAGGTTGTGTCTCTCCTTGACTCTATTTTCATATGTTCTTACATATTGTTACAGCATATGCATGAGTTTCTAAAGCATTCTATAATAGGGTTTTCTAGTTTAAGCTAAGGCTAGGTGTCTCTTAGGTTTTTATTCACAATGGACCCTAGGGTTGGGTGTCGTAGTCTCTTTTTTTGGGTATCAATTGAGATTGATTATGATTGCTTGTAAGAACTCAAAGTGTATAGTGGAAATCTAATTTAGGTTGAATTAGATAACTGGAGTAGCTTCTTTAGAAATAGAGACTGAATCAGTATAAATCTTGTTATTCATCTTCTCTTGAATCTTATCTCTCTTGCATTGCATTCTTGATCAATTTGATGAGTTTAAAGATATTTATTTTTGAAGTCCTTTAACATAAGGATATTGTGTATTGGTGATTGATTAGATATTGGTTTGAAATAAAAAGTTTATGATACGATCCTTGGAAGCAAAAGTTTTTCAAAACTTTGTTTTTAATTTTGATTTGTTTTCAAAACCAATTCACCCCCTCTCGGTTTGTGAGTTCCACCATCTTTTTCAATGAGTATTAGAGCTACGTCTTGAAAGTTGCTCAAGGTAATGGTTTTTCAAAAAATGGGCTCTAAACAAATCACTTTCAAAGGGGTTCTTCTCTTAATCGACCACCATTGTTTGAGGAAGAGCATTTTTTGTTTTGGCAAAAGAGAAAGGAAATATTTATTCAATCAATTGATCCTGGTGCATGAAATGCTATTGTTAAAGGACCATTTATACTAACTAAAGAAGTCAATGGTGAATTGGTTCCTAAAGAATGGGATGAGATGAAAGATGAAGAGAAAAGAAAAGTGCAAGATGATCAAAAAGCTAAAATCATTTTAACTTTTGGTTTATCTTCTGATTGAATTTTTCCATATTGCAAGGTGTAAAAGTGCATAGGTGTTAGTCAGTCAATATGACTAACTTTTGTGTAAAAAACTGTTGTAAATTGTATACAACCCCTCCAATGTATTGTTGTTTTTGGTAGTATTGTAATTACTTTTTGATAATTTAGGTAATAGATACTTTAGTATCCCAATTTTGTGTATTTAATGATCATTCCACTTCAATTTCAGGTAAAATAAGCAATATTGGTGAAGTGTAGATTTCATGAACTCGCTAAGCCGCTCATCTTCTGGCTAAGTGCATCATCCACTAAGCGCCCCATCTGATGGCTAAGCGCATGAACAATTCTGGAAGAAGGATGAGCTGTATAGAGGCACTGAGCGAAAGCCAACTCGCTAAGCGCATCATCTTCACCTTCTGGCTGAACGAGTGTGACTGGTGCTAAGCAAGAAGTCACTTACATGCGCTAAGCACACGTCCACCGACAAGATTGCCTATTTAAGCTAAAATCACGATTTCTGAAGGAGTTAAGTTTTTTTTGAGAGTTTTTAGCTGTGGAGAGACTAAGAGAGAGCTGAGCTTGAAGAGGAAGCCATCTTGCGGAGCTTTAGATGAGATTTTGAGAGATTGTGAGGTTTCTAGAGGTGGAGGAGACATCCCCGCTACTTGTATTTCTTCTATCTTTCATCTTTTCTTCTCATTGTTGTAAATGAAGCTTCCTTGCTATGGAGATCTAAATCCTTGGTTGGTTCTTCCTATGGGGTACTAATACTTTCATATCTATCTAATGATGTTTTATGTGTTCACTATGCTATCAGTACTTAATTCTAGTGTGCCTTTGCCTTGATCATGCACTTGCATGCTTAGTTAGGGTCACTCAACATTGGGAAATGGTTTGATCCTTAGAACCTAATAGGATAGGGCTAGCTTATCGTATTTTCATGAGACATCGGGGTACGGTAACCTAGTTTTTGTTATGTTATGTCTTAATGCAATTCTGGTTAAGTTTAGTCCAACAAGAGGGATCTGAGGATGACGCTTGATTAGGATTAGGCTAAACATGCACGGGACATCGGGGTTTAGTAGTCCAGGAGACAACATAGAACACATGAATATTGTTAAGCAAAGAACATCCTTAATAACATCAGTCATCCAGTAGGAAGACCAACACGTTTTTTTTATCTGTCTTCACACACCACTACTCACATGATTTACTTTTGAATAGTTTAGTTTGCATAATTGTCCATACCACACACCAAAATTTAATCCAAAGACACTTTTTACTGAACCACAGCTTACCAAGTAAAACAAGTTCCCCAAGAGTTCGATACTTGGTATTCACTTACCGTTTTATACTACTTGCGTGATCCGGTGCACTTGCTGGCCGTCGAACAATAGGAGATATGAAAAATGCTTGAAGTCACTCATGAAGGCACTGTAGATGTGAGAAGAGCAAGAAAGTACACTCTTGTATGCAAATATAAAGCTTTTTGAATGAACAATGGTGAAACCATTTCAGAACTTGAAACAAGATTCATCCATATAGTAAATCACTTGCTTGGTCTTGGAAAAACGTTTGAAGATGATGAGTTAAACATTAAGATTCTCAACTGTCTCACAAGAACTTGGGAATAAAAAATCACAATGATCAAGGAATCCAAGGACTTGGCATCTATGTTGATGGAAGCTCTCTTCGGAAAATTTCTTGAATATGAACATGGGTTGATTCGACAATCTCATGTGGAAGATACAAAAAAGAAAAGGAAAGGGATTTCACTCAAGGTTAGTTCCACAAAGGAAGATCACAAAGAAAGCTCTAGTGATGATAAAGATGTAGAGAATTTGAGCTTGATGGTGAAGAACTTTGATAAAGTTCTCAAAAGATCCAATGAAAAAAAATTCTCTAAACCATTAAACAAGGTGGAAAGCAACAAAAACACCTTCACATGCTTCGAATGTGGGAAGCAAGGCCACATCAAATCAGATTGTCCTATCTACCTTAAAAAACAACTTGTTGAAAAGAAAGGAAAGAAATATAGTAACCATAAAAGGCCTACATAGCTTAGGAAGACAATGCATGAACATCCTCTGATTCTTCTAGTGAAGAAGAACTTGCAGGATGACTCTTTAATCATTGAAGAAACTGAGGTAAATTCTAAATTTGAAAAAGTTTTGGAAGCCTTTAATGAAATGCATGAGGAAACACAAAGGCTTGCTATTTCGAACTATAAGCTAAGAAGCGATCTAAAATGGCATATCACTAAATTGGCTTCAACACAAAGTGAGCTTGTTAAATTGAAGCATGAAAGTGAAAAACTTGTTTCAAGTTATAAAGCCATTGGTTGTGTTTGTGTTTCTAATTCTCTTAATATGGATGATTACAAATCTTTGCCAAATGAGTTTGAAAAGTTTAAAAAGGATTACTATGAAGAACTTATAAAGTTACAAACTGAGTTTTCCTATCTTAAATATCTTTTCAGGAAAATGAACAAAGAAAAGAATGATCTTAGTCACTTTCTCAGTGTGCAAAAGCATACTACCAGTAAGACTGGTTTGGGGTATAACAAGCAAACTAAATTTTTTAAGAAAACTAAGTTTGCATCCTCCAAAAAGGTGAACCCAAACAGAGTATCCAAAAAGAAAAACATAATGTATCCTAAGCTTGATGCAAAGACTTATCATTGTTGCATGAAAAGAGGGCACACATCCTGCAAATGTTATGTTAGGAGATTTGATGTTCTGAGAGGTAAATGTGTTAGGATTCCTAAAGATTTAATTGTAGAAATTAACCCCATTGGACCCAACCTCAATTGGGTACCACCTCTCTTTAATTGATTTTGTCTTGTAGCCTAAAATCAAGAGACTCACTATGGTACCTGGATAGTGGCTGCTCTAGGCACATGACTGGTGACAAGTCTAGACTTGCTGACCTTGTGTTAAGGGAAGGTGGATATGTCACTTTTGGAGACAACAATAAGGCAAGAATTATGGGAGAAGGAAATATTGGAAATCAGAAAAAGACACAAATAAAAAATGTTCTATATGTTGATGGACTTAAGCACAATCTCTTGAGCATAAGTCAACTATGTGACAAAGGCTTAAAAATTGAATTCAACAAGAATTGCTGTCTCATTTGTGAAGCAAAAACTGGTGAGGTTGTTCACGTAGGTAAAAGAATTGGCATATCTATATGCTGAATATTGAACATGCATCATTTCATGAGCTTAGTTGCTTGGTAAGTAAGATTGATGATTCTTGGCTATGGCATTGTAGGGCTACACATGTAAACATGCATAATCTCAATCATCTAGTTAAAAAAGACTTAGTAATTGGTATTCCAAAACTCAAGTTTGAGAAAAATAAATTGTGTGAAGCCTAACAAAAGGAGAAACACGCCAAAAACTCTTTTCAAAGTAAAAACATTGTTTTTACTTCAAAACCCCTTGAACTACTTCATGTGAATTTATTTGGACCATCAAGAACTATGAGTTTAGGTGGCAACTACTATGACTTATTAATTGTTCATGATTATTCTAGGTTCGCTTGGACTTTGTTTTTGAGAACCAAAAATGATGCTTTTGATGCTTTTTGCAAACTAGACAAAGTTATTCAAAATGAGAAAGGTCTCAATATTGTTTCAATTAGAAGTGATCATGGAGGTGAATTTCAAAATGAGTATTTTGAAAAATTTTGTGAAGAAAATGGAATTCACCATAATTTTTCCCAAGAACACCTAAAAAAAATAGTGTTGTGGAGAGGAAAAATAGGTCTCTTGAAGAAGGAGCTAGAACCTTTTTAAATGAAACAAAGCTACCAAAGTACTTTTGGGCTGATGTTGTGAGTATTGTTTGCTATACTCTCAATAGGCTTCTAATAAGGACTATTTTAAAGAAAACTCCTTTTTGAGATTTACAAAGGAAGAAAACCAAATATTTCTCATTTAAGGGCTTTTGGATGTAAATGCTTTGTTTTAAACAATGGAAAAGAATCTCTAGGAAAATTTGATGCAAAAGCTGATGAGGCAATTTTTCTTGGTTATTCATTGGAAAGCAAGGTGGTATATAGAGCGTTTAATAGGAGAACATTATGTGTGGAAGAATCTATACATGTTGTGTGTGATGAAACTAACTCTCTTATTCAAGAAAATGCTTTGGAAGATGAAGATATAGGTCTTCAGGATAAGAACATTGCACTTGAAGATGAAACCAAGGTTAAGGATCTTGAACAAAATAAGGAAATCACAACCACACCTCCTAAAGACCTCCCAAAGGAATGAGGAACTCAATGAGACCTCCCCTTGGACAACATCATAGGTGAAATATCTAAGAGAGTATCCACTTGATCTAGACTTAGAATTTTATGCAATAACATGGAATTTGTTCCTCAAATTGAACCTAGAAACATAGATGAAGCATTGCATGACGAACATTGCTTGTTGGCTATGCATAAAGAACTAAATCAGTTTAAAAGGAATGAAGAGTGGGATTTAGTCCTTCAATCTGCCTCTCACAAGCCAATTGGAACCAAATGGGTGTTTCGAAACAAGCTTGATGAATCATGTATCGTAGTTAGGAACAAGGCTAGATTGATTGCTAAAGGATACAACCAAGAGGAAGGCATTGACTATGATGAGACCTATGCCTTTGGTGCAAGGTTGGAAGCTATTAGGCTATTGCTTGCTTTTGGTTGTATTATGAATTTCAGGTTATATCAAATGGATGTGAAAAGTGCTTTTCTCAATGGATACATTGAAGAAGAGATATATATAGACCAGCCTCCAAGTTTTGTAGACTTTGAACATCCTAATCATGTTTACAAGTTGAAAAAGACACTGTGTGGTTTAAAAGAAGCACCTAGATTTTGGTATGAAAGATAAAGCAATTTCTTAATTGGACAGTCTTTTGTAAGAGGTCAAGTTGACAAAACATTGTTTATCAAGAGATCATACAACGAGTTCTTGCTTGTGCAAATTTATGTTAATGACAATTTTTGGTGTCTCTGATGAAGCTTTGTGCAAGAAATTTTCTAGTTCTATGCAGGAAGAATTTGAGATGTCTAAGATGGGAGAATTAACTTTCTTCCTTGGACTTCAAGTAAAGAAAATGAAACATGGAACCTTCCAATGTCAAACAAAGTATTGTATAGAATTGATTAAGAAATTCAATATGGAAAAGTGCAAAGAAGCATTGACACCAATGGAAACATCCGCCTATCTTGACATGGATGAAAAAGGTAAATCGATAGATGAGTCAACGTACAGAAGTATGATTGGTTCATTCCTTTACTCAACTACATGTCGACCTGATATTATGCTCAGTGTTTGATTGTGAGCAAGATATCAAGTAAATCCCAAGGTATTCCATTTAATAGTTTTTAAAAGGATTATTAAGTACCTAAAGGGCACATCCAATGTTGGTTTGTGGTATCCCAAGGGTACCTCCTTAAGTCTAATTGGCTTTTCAGATTCTGACTTTGCAAGATGCAAGCTTGATAGGAAAAACACACTTGGGAAATTCACTAGTATCTTGGAATTACAAGAAACAAGCTTGTGTAGCACTATCCACTACAACAGCAAAATACATTGTAGTTGGAAGTTGTTGTGCTAAAAGTCTCTAGATGAAACAACAACTTGAAGACTTTGGGGTAACCCTTGATCCCATTCCTCTAAAATGTGACAACATAAGTGCTATTAATCTGTCTAAGAATCCGGTCATGCATTCTAGAACTAAACATATAGAGATTAGACATCATTTTCTAAGAGATCATGTATCAAAAGGTGATTGTTGCATTGAGTTTGTTGATAGTGAACATCAACTAGCTGACATCTTTATTAAACCTCTTTCTGGAGATAGGTTCTTCTTTATTAGAAATGAGCTAGGTATCCTAGATGGATCGAGTATTGAAAGGTGTTGTGCTATAGTATGTGCATCTTGATATATGCTTTCTATGTCTATCTATTTTTTTTCTTTGAAAGCCTGTGTATGTTGATATGTTGAGATGTGTTTGAATTTTTAAAAGATACATTTTTACTATGTTTTTCACTATTTTAATTGATTATGTGCTCGTTTTAATTGATTACACAGTGTTGTTTTGTGTTTTTCTATTTTAATCGGTTACTTGATATTTTAATCGATTGCGATGTATGCTTTTGTGTTTTTATGTTTTAAAGTTTATGGTTTAATTAATTACAACCTTGTTTTAATCGATTACAGGCTATGGTTTATGGTTTCTTTTGGCTTTGTGTTCTATTTTAATTGATTATTCTATGTTTTAATCGATTACACTATGTTTTTAATTATATCAGATTTTGGGTTTTGGGTGAAATAAGGGTGAATTTAATTGATTACTATGTAATTTTAATCAATTACTTGCATTTTTTTTGTGTTATAGTCCGCTACACTTCTTCGTCTTCACTTCATCAACCACCTTTATCACTGCATTTACTCCCTCCAACCACCTCAGCCAATCAAAATGCCCTAGCCTTTCTTTAAAAGCAAACCTAAACCTATCCATAAATCTCACCAACACCATTTCTCAAGTTTTTGCAACCACCATTTCTCTGAACCCAAACCTCTTCTTCTCTCCAACCTTCTGTCTTCTCTTTGAAAATGGCAAGTAACCCATTAAAAGCTTAGAAGAAGGAAACATCCTCCAAAAGGAAGCAAGGTGAATGCTTCGAAGCTGCCATCAATCGCTTGGATACATGGTTCACAGATGAAGGAAAAAAGAGTGACTACAAGCTGATTTATGTTGTAAAAAATGTGAGAGTCCCCAAGTATCTAGACTTGGAGTGGTTTTCTCAGCAAGAGTTCAACTTTCCCAATTTGTTGGAAGTTCACAAGCTAACAAAGTTGGTGGAAATGAAAGGGACATTTTATCTAGAACTAGTCAAAGTGTTCTACACATATGCACATGTTGACCTTAAAGGTAACCTCTTCTCTACTGTTAATGAAGTATATATGATCATTAATGCTACTGTGTGGAAGGAAGTTGCTAGTCTGGACATGGGTGGAGTCTGCAAGTTTGATGAAACTATAGATGGTTACAACAAGATGCAGATCTATAGGGGAATGTTTCTTGATCCTGTTAGGATTTTGAGAAATCACTAAGGAGTTGGTGGATTGACTGTTGAGGACAAAATGCTAGTATACCTCATCACCTACATTCTCACACCAAGGTCAAGCAATCATGCTCAGGTACCAGATGATGATCTGCAGATAGTTTATGGTATGAAATAAGGTATCAAGATGAATTGGGTACTGCAAATTGAAGACATTATGTTGAAATGTCATCGCCTTGTGGATTATGAGTTTCCATATGTTGTGCTTGCCTCTAATTCGTTGACTACTTTAAGGTTGATGTCTATGATGAGATTGTGGATTTTACCAAAGCCTCTAGTGAGATAACTGAAAGACATCCCAAGACACTTGGTATAAGGTATGTTGATCACGAATGGATAATGGCTGTAGAGCCTACTACTGGGAACACTGAAGATGTAACACCCTGAAATTTCGATAACTTAGAATTGATGTTTAATGTATTTCCCATGTTATTTGATCATTTGATTGATTTGAATGATTTGAGGTGTTGTGTGAATTATCCATGTGTGATTTGCTTAATATGGATGTTGAGTTATGTGGAGTTTAATTGACCTAGGTTAAAATTATGAGATTTCAAGTCTTATCCAAACATGTTCCTATAACACCACGATCTCAGATTTGTTAGCCGTAAGATCACCTTCATATTTGGACTATAGGTTCAAAGCTCAAGTATGCATGTTTTGACTGTTGAGATTGTCTAGATAACATTTTTGGATAGTTTGCTTAGCAAGACAAGCGCGCTAAGTGAAATTCCCAAGTGAAACAAGCTCAGTGCCAAAAGTGGATTTCTGCTTAGTGAAACAAGCTCGCTAAGAGAGATCTACAGATTATAAATACATCCAACAACATAAAATTACGTATTTTGAGATACCTCTTTCTAAAACTTGTGCCCAAAAACCCTAAACCCTCATTCTCCATCACCCATGACCATCGGTGGCCACCACGAGCTGCTGTTGCTTGCCACCAGACCAACACACAGAGAGGAACACTTTAATCAGAGAAAAATCCTTAGAATTCACCTCAAGGATTCAGCGGAGAACAAGCTCCCAATCCTTTCTTTCGTAGTTTCTGGTAATCATAACTTCTATGCCTTTCTCCTAGTTAGTTTGAGCTTTTCTTAGTGTCTCTTGTGTTTTGGGTATCGTAATAGGATATTTTTAATCTTTATTGGAAAAAACCTTGAAAATGAGACATTGAAAAAGTTATCTTTTTATAAAATTGATGTTATTTTTGTGACCTTCGCTGAACCCCAGTCACATTGGTGTGATTAGAATTTCAAAATGATGTCTCTTTGTAGTAGAACCCAAAATACCCATTAGCCCTTTTGATTTGACAAGGGTAATTAAACCCAAATGTTATTATTAACCTTGTTTCTGAAATCTATACTAAATTCTCTTCGATTTGGTATATAGAACTTTGTGTTTGGACCAACGAATGTGAACAAGAGAGGTCTTTGAGCGACGCAGAGAGGAGCTTACGAAGAGCTCATGATAGGTGAGGTGAGTTTATGTTGATTTACCGCTTTGATAATGTAGTTGGGGTCAGGGAACCCAACTATAGTGATGTATGTCTGTCCTTGTTGCATGCCGATTTTCAAGAAAAACTGTGTTTTTGACTAATGGGATGTAGTTAATTGTTATTGATGATAGAAATTATGAATGATATCGTTGTTGTATGAGATTTGTCTTGTCTGAAGACTTGGGGAGTGTGAATCCCAGGCATAAGAATTTATATGTATATATATGGAATGCGATTACTGGTGACGTTGATAACATAGAGATAAAATGATGTTGATGTTTCTGATAATAATGATATGAGATAATGTAGATATTTATGATAATAATGATATAAGGTGATGTTGATGTTTATGATGATGATGATATGAGATGATGTTGTTGTTTATGATAATGTTTGTGTGAGATGATGTTGATATTGATGATGATATTGAGATGAGATGATGTTGATGATGATAATGACATTGAAATGAGATAATGTTGATGTTGATGATATCATTGTGATGATGTATGATGTGTATGTACACGTACATGGGGGGTGCAGTGACCAAGTTAGATGTCCTTGGTGGGGGAAATAAAGTGGTTAAAGAGTTTTAAGCATCTCTGTAGGGTGATGACTTAGAATCTTTAATTATTCAGCGTATTGATGGTGTCCATATTTCATATTTCATACTGCTTGGAAATAGTATAAACTTTGTCAATAAGTACTTATAATTTTTCATGAGGGAAAATACTTGTACTTGGGTGCATGTCACTTGGTTTGGAACTCCCTTGAGACTCATGTTGATCACCATGGTGGGGGAGGGAAGTTGTCTGTGCACGATATGGTGACCTCGTATTTATTATTATTATTATTTTATTTTTTGTATGTTAAAACAGTAAAAACAGTAACAAAACAAAACAAATACAAGAAAATAGAAAAAAATAGTAAGAAAAATAAAAACAACATACAAATATAGAAAACAGACAGAACAACAAACAAAAAACAGATACAAACACAAAAACTAAACACAATACAAAAACAAAAAACAACAACAGATACAGAAAAATAGTAAACATTAAACAGAAACAAAAAACAGATTTTTTTCTAAACCCTCCCCCACCACATTTGAAATGCACATTGTCTTAAATGTGAGCATGCAATGAAATGTAAACAAAGAGACAACAAATAAAAGATGGGAGAAGGAAACTCCTCAGGTGCCCATCAAGGCATATCATCACATAAAATTGGCAGGACCAAAGAGAGGTTCGCCACAAACTCCTCCTTCACTTGAGGGCTCTCATGAAAAAACTTGAGTTGGTGACCGTTCATTTTGAAGACTTTTTTGATAACTTCATTTTTAATCTCAATTGCACCATGGGGGAAAATATTATTGATAACAAAAGAAATAATGCGATTTACCTACTAACCTCTTCAAAACCTGGTCAATGAATGGGAGAGGGAAACGGTCCTTGTAGGCATGGTTAAGTGTCATATAGTTAATGCAAACTCACCTACTATTGGCAACTCTAGTTAGGATCAACTCATTATCCTGGTTCCTCACAACAGTGATGCCCGACTTCTTAGGGACCACTTGGACAGGTGAAACCCAAGTGCTATCTGAAATGGGATAAATGATCCCTGCAGCTAGTAACTTCATCATCTTCACCACATTAAGAATGGTGGGATTCAACCTCCTCTTTGGCTGCCTTACAGGCCTGAAATTATCCTCTAAGAGTATTTGATGCATGCATATGGAAGGATTTATTCCATCAAGGTCAGCAAGTGTCCACCTAATGACCTTTTTGTGGCCTCTTAAAAGTGCAGAAACTTATCCTCATTCTCATGTGAAAAGATGTTGGCTATGATGAATGGGAGCTTCTAAGCATAATCTAAATAGGCATATTTAAGGTGCTCAGGTAGTGGTTTCAGCTCCAAGGAAGGTGGCTGAATGGTGAAAGGCAATAGAAGGTTGATGGCTGGTGGAAGAGAAGTAGAAGAATCAGGACCTGCACCTATATCACAATCAAAGTGAATTGCAGAGGAAATATCTACACAAGTACTACATACAACAACAGAATCATCACATGCACAACTAAACGAACAAATATCAAAATCATAAAAGTCAGAAAACTCAGAAAGTAAATTTGTACAAATGTTTACACTATCTACTACATCATCAATGATATCTACAAGGAAAACATAATGCTCATTTGCAGGATGTGAGAGAAGGTGATGGAACTCACAAACCAAGGGGGTGAATTGTTTCTAAATCAAATAAAAAAATAGTTTTGAAAAGTTTTCTCTTCCAAGGATCATATCACAAATTTATGTTAAAAATAATATTTAATCAATCATCCTTAACACAAAATCCTTTTGTTAAAGTTCTTATTCAAAAATATATTTTCTTTAACCTTTAGCAAATTGATCAAGAATACAATGAGAAAGAAAGATAAGATCAAGAGAAGATGTACACCATTTTTTATACTGGTTCACTCTCTATCTCTAGAGAAGCTACTCCAGTTAACTAATCCAAACCAAATTAGATTTTTACTATGCATATCGAATTCTTACAAGCAATCACAATCAATCTCTATTCCTACCCCAAAAAAAGAGACTAAGGTACCCAACCCTAGGGTTCTTTATGAATAAGAGCCTAAGAGAAACCCACCCTTAGCCCAAATTAGAAAAACCTATTCTAACATGCCTTCAGAAATTCATGCATATTCTAACAACATGTAAAACACATGAAAAAATTGAGTCAAAGAGAGACACAACCTGATCAATCACATGCAAGAACCTTTGCTTGAGTGAATGAGTCTCTTCTTGATCTCACAAGAAATTCACAACTCACTTTTTACGATGAGAGCTTCAGAAAAAACAAAGTCTAGAAGTTGTGAGTTATAAACTTATTCGAAGCACTTTTTCTTCTCTTGTTTTCCTTCTTTTATAAAATTGTGAAGACAAGGTGGGTATTTATAGAAAAAACAGTTATAAGCGCCTGCAATTGACTACATATCCAATGTAATCGATTATTTCAAAGAAGTAATCGATTATATTTCCATATCAATCGATTAAAGTGTTCTTCCAAAGATCTGGAAAACTTTCAAGAACAATGTAATCAAATAGATTCTTGATGTAATCGATTAAAGTGTTCTTGATCACTTCTGGGAACACCTTTAAGAACAAAGTAATTGATTATGATCAGCTGGCAATCAATTAAAGCAGAGACTCATGAAAAACCAGACATGGTCTCAACTAAACTATGTAATCGATTACGGTTAATTGGTAATCGATTAAACCAAAACTAAAATCTCTCTACAAGATACAAACACTTGTGTAATCGATTACGATTAGCCTTGTAATTGATTAAAACAGAGAGTTTTATGCATTGAAGAAGTTTCTAACTTTAGAAATAATCTTCCTACCTCTACATGATGATGCATGATGTACATATGAAAAGATAGAGACTAACATGCAAAAATTAATACAAATGCCACTCAAAGAGTTGGGCATGTAAAAAGATGAAACTTCTTCAAGCTCCAAAGCTTAGTCTTCATGTTACTCCCCTATCTCTAACAGGATGTCTCATGGCCTAAAAAATGTTGAAATGCACAACATCATCACCAAACTCTATGGAAAGAGTTCCTGCATGCACATCAATTTTGGTCCTGCCTGTCGTCACAAATGGTCTCCCTAGGACCAATGTGAACCCATGGTTGGAAGACTCATTCTCCATATCCAAAATGTAAAAATCTACTGGAAAAATCAAATCCTTAACTTACACCAACACCTTCAATAACTCCAAGTGGAATCACAACACTCTGGTTGGCTAGATGAATGACATCAATGATAGGTTTCAAATCACAAAGATGTAGTGATTTGTAAACTGAAGTGTGCATGACATTAATTGAGGCTCCAAGATCAAGCATGGCATCTGTAAAAGTGCAATCTCCAATGGTGCAAGGGACACTAAAAGTGCCAGGATCTTTGCACTTCTGTGGCAAGGTGAATGGTACAATGGCAACAATAGTTTTGCCCCATATAAGTGTAGAAACATTTTTATTTGATGGCTCATTTCCTTTCAGCTTTTTATGGGTGCACAAATCCTTCAAGAACTTTGCATATTCTGGAATCTATTTGATGTGTATTTTTTTTTCTTTTCCAATGTACAGATGCAAACCTATTACACTAATACTACTATCTAGTTATGAGTTAGTTCAGGTTGGCACACAATGAATTGTATCCTTGGCAGCGATGCCAGTTTTGATAACGATTGTCGAATCATTGCAAAACAAATAAAACTAGGATTAATTACGCAGTACAAGAATAACCTATGTTGATTTAGAGATACGATTCAATTTTGTTCCAACTTCAATGCACTTATTAACAACAGGGGGAATGTAAAATATGATTAGGTCATTAGTACTCACTATATAAAGGAACTTTAATCCTGAGCAACTTTGTAAAAACATTTTTGTTCCTTTTTCTCTGACTCTCAAGAATCCTAACAGAGCAACCGGAGGAGGAGCTCTAGAAAGCACTAGAAATGTCACCATTGCTAACGGAGAACGCTTGAGTGACTATCTCAAGGTAAGGGATGAGTTACTCATGCTTGGGGATTAGAATGAACATGTGTAGGGATTCCTAGAAGATCAAGTTTTGGGTTATTTTGGACTGTTTTATGAAATTCAATTTTGTTTTTATGTTTTTAATCGCCGATTGACTATGTTTGATAGACCAATTGGTGTCCCGATGCGAATTTGTTGTGAAATTGATGTGTTCTTGTGTTGAGTGTGAACCCCAGAAATTGATATTCTTTATAATTAGCATAAAAATTGTGTGGCGGTGATTTTTTTTTATACTTGATATATCGGCCTTTCAATCTTATTGATTTCTTTTTGTTTTGTCTAAAATTTTCAACGCTGAACTGTATACACGTACACTTATTGACACTTTTATTCACAAGCTTTATTTTTCTTCTTCTGCGTACATGACTTCTCACCATCAAATGCATAGGTGCAGTGGTTATTAGATAATTGAATTGACTAAAGCTATTTGTAGGAATTGACTAAAGCTTTATTCACATTTGTAATTAGGCATTTACTGGATGTCCATGACTTCGTTGAAATATATTTAGGATATAGGTATACATGCTTTCTATGTAAATCCATATAAGTATATAATTTTTTTATTTGTTATATATATATACCATATATTTATCCAATGATATGTTTGATATTATTGTTATTAATTTATATATATATATATATATATATATATATATATATATATATAATTAACTTTACGTTAATATTTTAATATATTTATGTTAATGTTTTTAGTATGTTAATTACTTATATATATATATATATATATATATATATATATATATATATATATATATATATATTAATGTTTATAATACATTTAATTACTTACATATATATATTTAATGTGTTTAATTATTTTTATGCATGTATATATATAATATTTATCTAATGATACACTTATTATTATTGTTATATATATATATATATATATTTAGTATTACATGTAATTGTATAGTGGTGTGTTATATATATTTGATACATGTAAATATATTTATAAGTCTTCAAGTTAGATGTGTTTTGTTATTATTATTATACATGCTTATCTATTTGTTATGTATATTTTGTAATTAGTTAAATTGTGAGATGTTAAATTGTAGACATGAGATATGATTATGAATAAGTGTGTGATTAATACTTGATGTGATATTACTTATGTTGTGAGTTGTGAATTATACAATAACCCGACTGGTGTTTTTCTTGAAAAAAGATGTTTATGCGCAAAGTGTTAAAAGAAAAATGTAGGGTTCCAAGTTAGGAACCTGAAGTGTTAAATTATAGCACAATGTGTTAAATGTGCTTGAAGCATAAGTGAGAGGTCATGTGTATTGTATAATTCATGAATAGTGTCTGTATGCAAAAAATTGTTTTAGGGGTAAAAAAAATCAGGAAGGTAAGGACCTAACAGATTCTTTGGAGTCTAAGCCTTGGGGGTAAAGACACTTGGTTTGAGTGCTCCTTTAAGCCTATGTTGATCCCATGTGATTGAAACATTCTTGCAAAACAAAGTGACCCTGACTGGTCACCTTACGATTTTACTTAGTGAAAGTGACCTGACATACCCATTGTGTGCTGAAAGTGACCTGACATACCCATTGTGTGCTATGTCTTGTTATGTACTCCTAAGTGCCCTAGTGTGGTTTTTCACTAACTTAGTACCACATTGCATATAGGCTTGAGACTTAGTATAATTGTTGCATAATGCTTGTGAATTGTTTATTATGAAATTGATGAGTGTTGTTATGTCTTGACTCGAGTGTGTGATTGGTGATTGAAATAAGAATTTTAAATGATATAGTGGTGAAGTTATATGGATTGAATTAAGTTGAGTTATGTTATAAATAATTGTATAATGTATTTTACTTATGTTTTTGTTTATCTGTATTTTATTTAAAAATGTTATAACTCACTCCAAGTGTGTGTTTTGTGTTTGGGTTGATTGCCATTTTGTTTTAGGTGAGCCAGCATATGATGAGTTCCAGGCTAGAGATGGAGAGACTTAGCCTGTGATAGAGAAATGCTCTGATAAATGTGGCATCGAGGTATAGGGTTTTACTTCATATGTTATAATCCCATGAATGATATAATTGTTTTTTGTTTTCTGCTTTAGTGTTTTTTTTTTCATTTAGAATAGGTGGCCTTGTTTTGATTCGGGATAATTTTATCATTTATTCGAACAAGTTCTATTATGATTTCACTAAGTGGATGTGAACCTTTTACCCTTTTGAATTGTTTTTATTTAAATGTGTTTTAAATTTTTTAATTAATTCCATGTGGTTTTTTTTTCTTTTGTTATTAGTTTATATTTGTGTGGGTAGAGGGTGTCACATGGATGCCATGAATGCCTTGGGTTACTGTTGTGTTATGTGTGAATGGTTCCATCCTTAGTTATCATATATTATGATGTGAAATTATTGTGATGACATGGAATGGATGAGATGCGACCCTTTAAGAACATAGAGAGAGATTAATTTATCTAGAATGAGACTATGTGAGCATAAACTAGAATGTATAGACCAAAGCATGGTTAGTCTTTAAAAGTAAAGCACAAGTAAGGAAAGTGGAATGACCCTCACACCCCATGTACCAAGGGCATTGTGAGTGGGTCATCTAGGAAGAAAAGCTCTGTGAAGAAAGAAAAGTCTGGAAAAAATAGGAGAAGGTCAAAATGCGAGTCTCTTACTCTCTTCAATGATAAGAAGTTAAAGGAGAAGTTTGACAAGAGTTGGGCAAGCAAGAAAGTTGTTTATGGCAAATACATTGATCATTTATAGATCAAATAGAGTGGATGGGACATTTTGTGTTTTGTCAAGAAGCAAAAGTGGATAGGGTTCTTTGAAGTGCATGAACCAATCTACCCAAGGCTAGTGAGAGCCTTCTTTGAAGCTATCGTGGTGGATAGAAACAACTTCACCCTGAAGGCCACCTTGAAGGCCTTGATCTCAGAAAAACTCCTAGCAGACCTTTTAGGAATTCCTGCTAATAGTTTAAGGCTCTATGAATACTAGTTTGAGATCATGGGGCTCAAAAAGACAAAGATTATGAAGAAGTGCTTGGAGGACAAGGATATAGACTTTAAGTCTAAGTCTCAACATCCTTTGGAAGGATTGTCCATTGGATCAATATGCACCCTGTGGTGCCAAGGGCTAGCACCTTCCAAGAGGTAAATGACCATGATTTTTGTGTCAATTACTACTTATGCAAGAAGATTCCTCTCCGTCTACCCCATCTGATCATCAACCACATGATCAAGGCAACCAAGCCCATTAAGTCTACTTCCAATGTGCCTTATGTAACATCCTAGAATTTTGATAACTTAAAATTGATGTTTAATGTAATTCTTGTATTATTTGATTGATTTGGATGAGTTGAGGTGTTGTGTTAATTAGCTTATTGTGATTGCTTGATGTGGATGTTAGGTTATGTGGAGTTTTATTGACCTATGTTGAAACTGTGAGATTTCAAGTTTTACCTAAACCTGTTCCAGTAAAACTATGATCTTGAACTTTTTCACCGTTGGATCGCCTTCAAATTGGGTCTGTAGGTTCAAAACCCACACCTTCATGCTTTGAACATTGGGATTTGAAAAGTAACGCTTTTGGACATCTCTCTTAGCGAGACAAGTGCACTAAATGCAATTTCAACCCGAGAGTAATTGCGCTCAACGTGAAATGTCATGCTTAGCACAAATTCCAACCCGAGTAGAATTGTGATCAACACGAAATGTTATTCTTAGTGCTAAAAGTGGATTTCCGCTTAGCGAGACGAGCTCACAAAGCGAGATATTCAAATTATAAATACGTTCTTCAACGTGAAAAATACGATTTCACATCCAAATTCTGCCCAAACAACCCTAGAAACTTTTCCTCCACCACCCACAACCACTGATGGCCACCATGAGTCACTGTTGCTTACCGCCAGACCACAACACAGAGAGGAACACTTTAATCAGAGCAAAATCCTCAAAATCCACCTCAAGGATTTGGTGGAGAAGAAGCTCCCAATCCTTTCTTTTGTAGTTTCTCTAAGGTAATCTTAACTTATATGTCTTTCTCCAAGTTAGTTTGAAGTTCTCTTACTGTCTCTTGTGTTTTAGGTACCGTAGTATGATGTTTTTACACTCCCTTTGAAAAACCCTTAAAAATGAGACGCTGTAAAAGTTATCTTTTTATAAAATTGATGTTATTTTCGTGACCTTGAATGTTATTATTAACGTTGTTTGTGAAATTTATATTAAATTTCCTTCGATTAGGTATATAAAACACTGCATTTGGACCGACAAACATGAATGCAGAGGTCTCTAAGTGACGCAAAGAGGAGCTGACAGAGAGTTCACGATAGGTGAGAAGAGTTTATTATAATTTATGACTTTGATACCATAATTGGGGCCAGGAACCCAATTATGGGAATGAGTGTTTGTCCCTGTGCATGTTGGTTTTCAAGAAAAATAATATTTTCGACTAATGGGATGTGATACATGAGCTATTGATAAATGATGTATAATTTTATTAGACTTGTGTTGTTTGAAGACCTGGGAGGTGTGAGTCTTAGGCATGAAATCTATATGTATGTATTTGTGGGATGTGATTACTGATGATGTTGTTATCTATGATAATGTTGATATGAGGTGGTGGTGTTATTGATGATAATATTGATAAAGAATGATGTTTTTATTGATGATAGTATTGATAAAGAATGATGTTGTTATTGGTGATAATATTGATATGAGAATTAATGATGTTGTTATTGATGATAATGTAACATGAGATGATGTTGATGATGATAATGTCATTGAGATGAGATGATGTTGATGTTGAGAATGACATTGAGATAGGATGATGTTGGTGATGATAATGTCATTGAGATTAGATAATATTAATGATGAGACCCAGGTTGATCACCATGGGGGGAGGGGGGAGTTGCCTGTGTACGATAGGGTGACATCGACATTTGCTGCCTAGTTTTCCTAAGTGACAGTGTCACGTGGACACGCTTAGGCAACCTGTTGATCTTGAGTCAAGTTGTACATCTCAGAAGACTAAACCTAGATAACCCAAACCCAAACTCCTTACCCAAATAAAAGACCCACCTCCACCACCATCTGACCCTAAGCCTTCAGATCGAGCCAAAAAACCTAAGAAACAACCTCCGTCTAATCCCAAACCTTATTTGCTTGTGAAAACTATATTCTTTGCAAAATGATTTTCATATTTATCCAACACATTATTCAATCCCTCTACCAGTGTGATATATGTTATTTCAATTAGGTTAACCTTGTATATTTGTCTGTAAAGCGTTAACTTAACTCTATTTGTGCCCAACCTTAAACAAATTTGTTGATTTATTTAGATCTAGAAGTTTCTTGGTAGGAAACAATACTTGGGGATATTGGCTTGGAAAGATACTGTAAACAATGCTTAGAAAAAATCAGAAGTGACTAAGTGTAAAGAATACCTGTATCTTGTGTTATTATGTTGTCTTATTTATTTGTTTCCTAAACTTTAGTTCTGATTTTGTTTTGTGAAAGTTTCTACTTTAAAAATTCCAATTCAACTCTTTCATCCGACACATTGTTGTTAAAACTCTTTTTATATTTTCTCTTATCAAACGATAATGTTCTTAGGGAAAAAAAGTATGTGAATTTTTTTAAAACCACAATTCAACTCTCTTTCTTGTATTTTTTTTGTCTTTATAGATTTTAAGTTAAAGAAAGGCACTTCAATGGATCAAGAATAACAATCTCATTTTTCTTAATTCTACAAAACTCAAACATTTGTCCAATTTGTACATTAGAAAGTATAAGTTCTACAAATTCAAAATTTATATAGTTTGGGTATAAAAATTCTGGTAATTTGGAAAAGATGAGTTTGGACCAATCCTTTTGGTAAGACATTTTTAATACATAAAAACCACTTCTTGTAGTGGTGCATCTCTCAAGATATAAGTTATTGGCAAAGGAAACAAAAAAAATTATATAACAAAAATTATTTATTACATTAAAAACATATTTAGTGTTTGCATTTTTTAACAAATATAAAATATATAATAGAGATATATTAAATGCTCTTAAGGTACTGCATTTCATTTGAATGAATGAAGTGTTGATATGTTGTTATTCAAGTACAAAGTATATATAGAGGAGACTAGCTGGATTTATGGAACTTGCACCGCCACTCCTTATTATTCTTATTTTTTTTTCATGTTACCATGAAATATAAATGATTATCCCTGATAATAATACAAATTCAAAACTCTTCAATAAAAAAATTGAATACATTAAGCACATCTAAATGATTCCTTCCATCGTAACAACTTGTTTAGTGCAACCAGATAGGCCTTAGCAGTGGAAACAACAACATCCATTTCTGCTGCAATCCCACTACAATAAATGTAATACATTAAGTAGTGGTGCAAGTATATGATTTAAAAGAACATGATAGACTAGAGAAATAAACTTAATTATCATACCTAAATGTTGGATAATTAGCATCTTCAGTGAAAGCATAAGTAGATGTATGATTGTTCTCCCTACAAATTACAACACGTGCTGTGACATTTACACCAATGCCTTCTGTAACTGAATTCAATGAGTAATCCAAAAGTTTTGTAGGTTCCTACAAAAAATAGTTACAGATGTATGAAGAATGAAAAGAATGTGAAACAAAGCAAAGGATGATGATGAAGGAAGACATGAAGACTTTCAATTCTTTGTCTTGAGTTTTGACAGTGGCTTACGATAATTGATTACATGCTCTAAAGATTGGTTTATAAAAAACTATTCGTTTTTAATAATCAATTACAAATGAATTTAATAATTTATTATCTCTTAAAACCTTTTTATAAGAAAAATGGTTCAATAATAATATATTACATGAAAGTTTAATTAATTTCATTGATTATAGTTGAAATCCATATAGTCTAATTGAATAGTTTAATTGATTAATTGGAACAATAATCAATTAGATCAGTAACAGAAACCCAAAAATAACATAATGACAAAAAGATGAAGGGAAAAACAAAAAGTGAGAGAACACTTGTTTTACACTATAATCATTTACAATTTTTCATAGAATTCAAACTCTGCTGATTGGGTTTCTTCTCTTAATTAAGATAGATAAATGTAAAGAAGTTGGAATTTAAAGTTGGTTGTTCTACATATTTAGGTGATTTCATTGTTTGCGTATAGGTCTATGAGTCCATAAGAGTTGAAACTCTGTCAAAGGGATTTCTTAAAAGGGTTCTACAATGTGTTTTAAGTACGAGGAATTTCAAGAAAATGATTGATGTCAAGAGGTATCTTGATTGTTGTTTGCTTGTAACAGAATTTTATGCATCATATAGGAACACTAGAATTATATGATCATGTTTTCTGCATCCCAAGAATCTAAGTAAATTATGCTAACCTTTTTAAAAGAAAATCTTTCCGAGGGTTTAGAAAAACTTTTTGGGTCATGTTTTTGAAAATTCAATTCACTCCCATTTTTTATTCCTTGCAATTTGTCTGATATAAAATCCAGTTAAATGATTTTAAAACTTCCTTTTGAATAATTTGTATAACCAAGAGAGTTTTGTGTGATAGTGATTTTAAATTTTTGAAGTTACATTTAAAGAAAAACAAGATTAATTAATAATGTTTCAATACAAAATTATCAGCGTTTAATATTGAAAACCTTCTAGCCCTTTATATATTTTTCCATAAAAATCTATCACAATCTTACATAAATAGGGGAAATTATCACAACCTTTTACCTTTTTTAAAGCTTAGTCTATAAATATGATTAGATTATGAGTAAATAGAGTATGCCCTAAAGTAAAAAGGATTTTTACATAATCAACTAATATTAAATTGTGATGTATGTTATGTTTGATGACTATTACAATAATTATTGATAACAATCATACCTAGTATAATTGTTTTATTGATTGATACTATGAAATTTTTAAACTTGTAGTCCATAGAAATTAAACTCTTAGATTATTGTAGGATAGATAAGATATCATATCACAATAGGGGCTAAATGTTTATATAGGTTGAAATATGTTCGATAAAGCTCTTAAAATGAAAAGGACTTAATAGTGAAAAATGTTTGTAAATTACAAACCTTCACAACGAGATTAATGGCCTTGTAAGTTGAATCCACTGCTCCTATACCAATAGAACAAGCAACATGTGTGCTACCATCAATATTAACAAGTTTTACTGTTGCTGTAGAAAGACCAATAGTTCCACAAGTCACCTACATTCGTAAATATTAATTAATGTAAAGTTATGACATTACATGAAAATCTAGTTTTAAATTAGGCATATTATAATATACTTGTAAACCACCAAGCTTCCAGATAGATTCTGCATGACAAGCTTTATGTGATACTAGTGCTTTGAGGTCGACATCAGTTACAACCTAAGAACACAAAAATTGAAATTGAAAAGTAAGAAAAGAATATTTTCTTCAAAATGGATGCGTAGATATCTTGCAAATAATAATATATCATAATAGTACAATTACAATTATAGTAAAAAGTAAACACGTATGATGAAAAATATCTTAGCATACAACACAAGATTACAAGTTTTAACACCCATGGTAAATTCAACACCTCAAAAAACATTAACAATTTAAGAACCAAATGTTAAGCATGATCTCTTTCTCTACATTGAAGAATGCAACTTAAGGACAAGGTTTACTGCTTAAATGCATCGATATAATATACAAAGGTGTAACATCAAAGATGTTTGTCAGTGCAAACTACTATGAATACTACACGAATAACACTTTTAGGATCTTGGCACACCCACATGAAAGGACACCCAAATTGGTGTTTCATACAATAAATAAATAGCATCCAATTTGATTTCCTATTCTTTTCTTTCTTATTTCTTTCCAACATCGCAAAATACCTCCCATTAACATGTGCTATAATCAAATGCACTAATGCAGAGTTGAAGTGGCAAAACCTTTGCACAGTTCCTTTTGTTATCTTGTTTCTTAAAATTAAAAATAAAACATATATCATACATTCTTTCCTTCATCTCCATCACAAATCAGAATAAGGCCTTTTCCTTATGAGTGAGGTCAGATTGCTTCCTATGGCATAAGGTTTTTAAAATATGGTGAGACTGTGTTTGTAGCAATAATGAAAAGAATTTTGTAGTATTTTCTATAATTGCAACCACATTAGTCACATTTGTCTACGAATTCAAACTCAAAAAAATATGGTTTGCAATTTGCACTTCATTCAATAAGATATTGCATATACTTTTTTCCTCAGTATAACATGTATACTTTCCTCATTATCAAGAGTTGGTGGTTGGTCTTGAGCTAATTCCCATAATAAAGCAACCGCCTTGGAGAGTGCACATTCATTCCAAATGCTTTTGATAAAATCATCTGAGTGGGACTTATTTGCAATCCTAATAACGTTATATATCTATTTTACAAAATTTGCACTAGAGGGGTATGCCCTCCGCACCCACTTATCACTTTCTTCAACTTTCAACACTATTTGACGCACTAATCCCTATATGTCTAGTATATTAAATAAACCCATAAAAACTCTAAAAGTTTGTTATGTGATATAATTAGTTTTCCTTTTGATAAATAAATTATATTAGATGAGTACAAGGGGTACTAAAAAATATGTGCAAACCACACATCAAATAATTCCAATCACAATAAAAATACAATTTAAAGCGTTGACATCCCATTTTGAAAATTGAAAACAATACTCCTTCTTTGTTGCCATAATCCATGACCAAGACCTAGATTTGATAAGATTTAAGATGCTTACCATATCTACTTGACCCTGATTAAATAAAGTTTTGTTATGCATTAACCAAAATAGCCCAAGTTATTGAGTACTAATTAAAGTTTCTTCCATCTAAGGATAGATTCATGCTAAATATATTGAGTCATTGAATCTTTGTCACATTCCTAGTTTGGGACTACAATTAGTTTAGAACTAGAGGTGTCAAATGGTAACCTTTTTTGTGAGCTTTACACAAATTTGTCTAGTGTTATAAGTTTAATTAGCTGGCTATGGTTCGCATGCACCATACATAATATTTGGGTAAACTTTAAGCATCATGTGTATATTCTTCTCTACATTTTTCGTTATCCTATAGTTATGATAGTATGCTTCTTTTAGGTCTTAATAAATCTCTTCATGCTTTTGATTTTTTTTTTATCTATTAGCATAAAATAATATAAATGTTAAGTAATTTATTCAACCGACTTGTATAAAAACAAAAATAAAAACATAAATCATTTTCTTAATATTTTTAAAGTAATTATTACATAAATTTGATAAATGCAATTTTAAAATAGTATTTAAATATCAAGGGGGTTTAACTTAGTTGGTTGAGTATGATTCATCGGCTGTTGTAAACTCCTTGGTAACTAGGCTCTATTTTTGGGGATAAATAAAGCTTAAATATATTTTTGATCCTGATAAATACTTTTTTAAAGTCTCAAATACTTTTTTTTTAACTTTTAGATCCCCAATAATTTTTATTTTATTTTTTGTCCCTCAAGTGCTATCTAAAGTACTTTTGAAAGGGTTATTTAAACAAATTTGGGGATTAAAAAGAAAAAAAAATTACGTACTAAAAAGTTTAAAAAATATTAGATACCAAAATAAAATTTAATTATTTAATGGGGACTAAAAACATATTTTCTAACTTGTAAAATTTTGAGGGTCTACACCTCCCAATGCCCAAATAACATCGATAGTATACCTCATGTCCATCAAATCATGGAATTAATCTTTTAAACTTTTTCATGACTATTTCCCTGGCTCCAAATATCATAGCTTTCATGCTAGTTAATAAAAACTAGACTAAATATATAGAAAGAAAAATTTCTAACTAGCAGAATTTCGAGGGTCATACCTCCCAATGCCCAAAAGCTCTATTCCTCTCACAAGCTAACCTGAATAACATGATCTCTTTCTCTCCCCCTTCTTATTTATGGGCAACATGCCTTATTTCTTCAATAAATTAATTGAAATAACTAACTAAGGAATATTTATATAAATCCTTTTAAATGATGAAATGTGTTTATTGTAAACTAAACGAACACATGTTGAAATAAGATACTAAAGAATAGTCATGCTATTGCGTTATATATTTCATATCTTTAATTTTTAACAAAGGGATTAGTTTTAATAATGTTTATAGAATAAAGCTTATTACGTGAATGGTTGTTTAATGACCTTGGTGTGCAGAATTAGAATTGTTATAGTGATCTAGACCTTGCCAAATGGAAACCAATGAATTTCGCCAATTATTTAAAACCTAGAAAACATTAGAAGAATAAGGAGAAGTCATGAAGCCCTATTTTAGTTTGTTTATTCCAAAATTCACATATTAAACATAAAACTAAACTTAGTAAAGTGGATCAGAGAGACACTAGAAGATGAATAGTAGCATTTAGCTACCAATCACTTTTTTTTTAAAAAAGAACATGCGACTTTTGAAGATTATGCATAGACTTTCAGATTGAATATCAAAAGCCTTGTTAGGAGTACAACTTATACTTCTATAGTAATTAATTTGTATGATAATAATTAACTACTAAATTACTTCAAAGATACTAATAAATATTGCTTCAGAAGTTACTTGAAAATATCATATTCTAGCTAAAATAGATGTTTTTGTCTCTTTTCAAGAAAAATAGATGTTTCTTATGATAAACAAAAAATCCATAGAGGTATAGAAGGATGAAGCACACACACCATTCATACCAGTTCACCCACAACCTTGAGCTACATCTAGTTTCTACACCTGTAGGGTTTCCACTAATAGAAGCACCAATTGTGGTATTCTCCAAGAACCTTCAAGGCTCCTATAACAAGTATTCTCCAAGCCTTTAAAGGCTCCCCTTGGGTATTTTTCGAATATCCTCTCGAGGATTCACCCTAAGTATTCTTTCAAAAAGCCTATTCAAGCTTCATCCAAGTATTCTTTCTAATAGTCTTTGTAGGCTTTACCTCCAGTATTCTCCAAGCCTTTGCAGACTCTATCCAATATTATTTCAAAAGGTCTCTGTAGGCTTCGAACCTCAAAGGAGCAATTCCTACCTGACTAACGCAACACTATATTGTGTTGACTCTCAAACTTCAAAAGCAACAATCATTTGACTTCTCTTATGAGGTTCTCTATCCTAAATAGGTTCTATTTGAGGACAAGTACCTAATACACCATTAAGGGGAAACTAATTAGTAAGCTCCCCCCGAGAAGGTGTTTATAGACACTCTATGGCTAAGTGGATTTGACTCTAATTTCCTAGAGAGTCTAGGCTTAGAAAGACAAGTATCTTAAGGAAATAATATCATATGTAAAATACGACTTCTTGATCTATATTCTTTGTATCCTACTTTCCTTCCTAGCAATGAACTTGAACTTCACTTCACCATCCTTAAATAGAGCTTCGAGATGATCATTGCTCCTTTTCTCGAGAGGCTTGGAGGTCAAGGATATCATATGTGAATTGTCTTCACTAACACCGCTGGTTCGTACTTATTCTTAATTAGAAAAGGTTGCATATTTTTAAATTTGAAATTATGATCGTTGGTGCTTGTTGTTGTTAGTGGCTCATGACTTTTCTTTTCTCTAGCATAGCCATGAGTTTTTTATACTTCAAAGATAAGTCTTCTACAAGTAAGTCTTCTTTGAATAGGTGAAATTTTCTCAAGACTCCTTTTCTTGTTCTTGGTTGCCTTGCTTGTATAGGACTTATAGTTTAATGACTATCTCTTTCTTCTTCAAGATGATTCTTGTCTTCAAAACGACTTGTCACTTTAGATGACAGGACCCGAGTACATTTTTTTATGACGTCTTCTTTATAACTTCCGGTGCGTGCTTATGAACTGTGTAGGCATGTTTGTCTACACTATTCTCTTTTGTAGTGCATTCTCTAATGATCCCTTAGTCATGTGTAGCTTCTAGTATCTACCCTTTGACTAAAGTGACTTCCAGAATCATGCTTTTAGTCATATGCAACTTTGAATATTTGCACTTTGACAAAGAACTCATGATTACCTTTCTGCTTATAGTATATTTCTTATGAAGTTAGACAATCTTAAGACTTGAGGTACCTTCACTGTAGGCTAATGCTTTAGACCTTTCTCCATGCTTTTTGATTAAGTTTTGTCTTTTAAAAACACTAAAGACAAATTATCCATTAGTAGCACAAGTCTAAACAACTTAGAACTTGCTTCTTAAAAACTTGTTGTCATTAAAACTGTTTTGCTTAAAAAGGGTTCTACTTTAACAGCTAGAGGTTATGTAAGAACAAAAGAAAATTAGAAAATCATAGATAACATGAACCCATTGATCTAACGATAAAAAAGTAGTTTTTAAGAGATTGTTGGTAGGTAGACCATGTTTAAGAGGTTGTCAAAGGTATATCTAACAGTGATGTTTTTAGATTAAATACAAAATAAGAAATAAAGGAATCTTAGTAACATACATTTTAACAAATTTTTTAAATTTTTTTTCCAGTTTTAGTTAAAATTTACCAATTAAAAAATTATGAGTAGATCCTCATTACTTAGATAAGTAAATCAATTGTTTAATCTCCTAGTTAAATATAGTCTAGCTAGTGAAGTTTCTTTTTATAGGATTTTCAATATAGTTCCAGATTTTATAACTGTTTCTCTTCATGCTAATACTTCCATTATTTTTCCTCATGGTTTCTAGTTTGTAATTCCTTTTTTACTAAAAAAAATACCTATATAATTATGTGATTTTTAATAAAATTTAATCAATAATAAAATTATATTCAAAAGGGTGTATTAGATAGTATGTTGCTATTCTCTTAGAGGTATTATGTGTTATAAATTAACTTTGGCATAGTGAAAATGGATGTAACAATAAAAGGTTATTTGTATTCTATTCTAAATATACCAACATGGACCTAACATTTTGAATTAACATTGTGATATCTTACTATATTTGAATGATCAATATTAAAGATGGGGTGTTTTGGTTTTGTATATAGGTGGGGTTGGGCTAAAATGGGAATTTTGTACTATACATTATGTTTCTACTCCTTGCACATCTTGTGCTAAGGTTGAAAAACTTTTAATCATACATCTTTGCTTATAATAAAAGGATGATCAAGATTAAAAGAAAAATGCCCATGATTTTTTAAGTGATCATGTGACCACTTACTAAATTTTATTCTTGATCATTTATGTATAATTGTATGACTCATATTTATGGTTCCCACTTCACAAAACTAAAAAAATAATTCAATTGATATGCTTACATATAGAAAGACACATAAATAAAATTATATGGAGGGAAGAAAATTAGTAGTTCTTAACCTTTTTTTTCTCAGCCATTGCTTTGAATTGCCTAAACACACTATCAACTTCATCTTCCTTAAGATCATAACCAAGCTGAAATATAGATGATAACCAAAATAGCAAAGGGTAACATTAAGTATATTTTAAACATTAACAATGTGTTTCAATAGAGTAATAGAAAAAACAATAACAAAGCTTTACTCCACCCGGTGAAGTCGAATCTATAGTAATTGAATTTACTTAGTTCTATTTTTTTCTTGAATAGAATAATTAAATTAAGTTTTCTTCATTTTTGAAAAAAAAAAGTTATATTGTAAAAAATAAAATTTGCTAGGTGTTGATTAATTTAATTTATATTTTTTTGGTGAATCTTAATTTGTTTAATGTTTATTGATGCAAGAAAAATATATATTAGTAATGTAAACTTGATGATAAATCTCATGGACTATGGTAGTGTTGAATTTGATCGATATTAAAGCACACAAAATGAATACATGGATATTTTAAAAGAAGTCATATATGAAAAGATCATGAAGAAAGAAAAAGAAATGAGATATATATGGGGAATGCTAATATTCTTCTTAATTGGAGTGTATTAGCATTCAACACAAAATAATTTGGACTATAAAATTATTTATTTTTCTGTTTTCCAAAATTTAAGGATATTATAGAACTTTGTCATTTAATTCACAAAATAAAAATAATTTTTTTTCTCTCTCGTATCTTTTTCCACGATTCTCTCTTATATATGAGAAATATTTTTATTTTTTAATTAAAATAATAAAATACGATAATGTCTTTGAATTAAATTTTGAAAAATAAAAGATTGAATGATTTTTTAGTCCAATTTTTATGTGTTAAACGCTAATGCAAACTAATTAGGATGGATATTAACATTCACTTATATATGTGTGTGAGTGCGCATGTACACTCTTAAATACTTTTTTGTCTTTGTATTTTAGTAGACTACCACCTATTTTGTTGAAATTTTAATTTAGCACATTTAAGAAATAAATTACCATTGAGATTAGTATAAAATTTTAAATTTACTCAAGCTATAAAGCCAAACATAGTATTTCATATCCTCCTTAAAGTTACATTCTTTCATAAAACTCTATATCTAAATACGCAATAAAAAAAAAGTATTTGTATACCTCTTCAAGTCGCTTTCTCAAAGCTTGGCTTCCACTTCATCAATAAATGTAAAAAATAATAGAAATCAAGAAAACATTAGTTAGAAATTGATTGCGCAATGAATAAAATACCAAAATAATGAAAAAGTTGTTAGTAAAGATTACACAAAGCCTTGGAATTCAATATCCTAACACAAAAAGCCTTGGAATTTAATATCCTAACACAAGAAGCCTTGGAATTCAATATCCTAACACAAAAAAATATTATTTTTTTCTTGGTTATAAATATACATTTCTTAATTTTTAATAAAAGGCTAGGATTTCTAAAGCATCATAATAATCCCAACTAGGTTAGCACCAAGAGGATCACCAATCACCTGTATAAGACGAGGTTCCTTACTATAGTGAATTTACATGTTGAAAAACATTAAAATAAGACTTCAACTACCATTGGAGAAATTACAAAGGAATGAACAATTCCATATGTTGCGTCCAATGGGACCTTTCATGCAAAGGACCTAGCATCCAATGGATGGTTGCATCCAATACATGAGCATTCATCCATCCATGTGTTGCGTCTAATTCATGGTGTATCATATGTCTTTGTGTTTATAATCTATATGTGCATTTGTATGCAAAACGGAAAATTCATTAGTCCGTTAACTAACAATGATTTGAAATAAGTGTCAAATTCCCTACCGAATCACATGAATGGCCTAGAACTATGCATCATTACCCATACCTCCCTTTGAACACCTCATCATGTCACATTAAATGCAGAACAATTACCTTTTCTCTCTACTAAAATTCAATGAGTGCCAAATTTTTTTCGCATTTGAAATAAACACATTACCAAAAAAATTTAGCCTTCGAGTCTCACTTACAATCTTGTGATTTTTACTACATAACTTTCCTCTCTTCTATCTTTTGCACTCATAATCCAAGAAGACCACTTCTAATGTTAATCCTAACCAGAACCCGAATATGGATTCCAACGAAGATTTTGTTGACATTGTTCCTACTCACAGAGTCCTCTTGATATCAATAGTGCAATACTCAATGTTTAGTATTACTTCACTATTGATTATCTAGATAAACTTGGCCTGAAGATCAAGAAGAACATAGATATGTGGAATCAGAAGCTACTTCAATATGAATGAGGTCATATACCCAAAGTTGATCATGATGTATTGAAGGACTACAAAGTTTTCTAGTAAATGGATGATTGTTGGAGAAGTTTTGGGGAAAACAACGAAAATTACACCCACAACCGTTACTACTACAATTTGTAGTGAAAGAGTAGACAATTATTTGTAGAATGATTAGGATATGCCCTATGTTGAGTCCAAGGCAATATAGAAGGTGTTATTAGGAGACAAATTCAAATTTCCTCTGTCATTTGGAAACATGACAAGGGATGCTAAGGTGTAATGCTCAAGTGTTCCATCAAATTCTAAACAAGGCCATCTTTCCCAAAGTGAGGTCAAAAGACTTCATCACTGAGATTCATATATTTTTCCGGCCCTTTTCATCTACTAGAAGGTATTTCCTTCAACATCCCCTTACAATCTACACTAATATATTTTAGGAATTTGAATGGCTAAGGGTAAATGAAGAACATCACCTATGTTTTACTGGTAAACAAACATTTTGGGATCAATGGGTTTATGATGAATTTGTTGGAGTTAACCCTAGAGGCTAACCTATTTTAGACTATATTTATATCACGACTTTTGTTTATATATTTTATATACATAAGACATGTCAATTATTATGTTATTAGTTTTATAGCATAATAATTTCTTTAGAATAGGCAATTCATTCAATGGCAAATCAAATGAGACTTGAGTGTGAGATTCATTGTTGTTTTAAAAGTATCTGTAGTCAAGTATTATTATTGACAGGGTGACAATAGTGCATTGAGGATATTATGTGAGTAGTTTGTTTATGTGTCCACTTTGGGATCGAGAAATTGAAGATCAAACTTGACAAGGATGACTCTCTTGTGCCTCTTGTTTGATCAAGACATTTGGATGAAGAGACAAACGTTACATGGTGAAAATGGTTATGGTAAGATTGATATTGAAGCACCGATTTTCTTATCAGCGGGGTGGCAACGATGCATTGCTAGATGTCAAACACTTTCTGTAATATTATAAAGATAATATTGTTTCCAGTCTAGTGGGAGCCTATAAAGTCAAACACATAGAGTGATTAATTAGAGCAAATGAATAAATTAAATGTGAGTTAATTTAGTTCATAGTTAATTAATAAAATATGATTTACTTAATTAATGACATATTTAATTAAGATTTAATTAAATAGGACATAGTCTAGTAAGATAGCTAATTATATATGATTTAATTAATTATCTATAGATCTAATCAAATAAGATAAGTATGTATGTATCTAATCGAATAAGATTTGATAAGATCAAATAGGATTTGGTAGGATAAGATATGATTGGGATTTGAATCAGATCATTCTCTTATACCTGGTTATTAGGATCACACTACAACTCGTAGTGTTATTCAATTTTACAATTGACAGCCTCTTCACCATGCTGGCTCGTGCACAAGATTGTCAAGATATTGAATCATCCTAAAATCACAAGCTTACTAATGTAAGCGTGGGATCTTTGATCCCTTTCGATATCAAATTATGAGTCACTCCCAAATATCTCTCTGTGTGGCCCGTTTTTAGGTGCTTGTTGGTTGCCACGTTTGTTAGGTCTAGACAATCACTAGTCTTATCTACTTTAGATTTTGATGAATAACAAAAAGTATAAATTAATAATATTCTAATGACTTTTTGACAAGTGGCCTGGTTCTATTTCTTAAAAGACTTAAGAATATGTTGTATTGTCCTAGAAGGATTACTTTGTTAACTATCTATCCAGCGTCCAACACGCTAAAACTAAACGGCGACCACTCTCTATGACAATTAGTGTTATACACTATGTTATTGGTTATATCACGCGTCCAACCAATAAGTAACTCATACATCTTTTGAAATGATCAGCATTAACAAAAAGTCTGTGGTAACCATAAAAAGGAAGTACACATATTCCATCCTATACAAATTTATTTTGTCTCTCTTTATTTTGAAATGCTAATATTTGAATTTAAGGAAATGGAAAAATAGAATGTGCTAATAAGAATATTCTCTAAAGGTTGCTTTCATTAAAAGACAAAGGAGAACATGAGGATGTTTGTACTATCATACAAATCCTCACAAATCAAAGCACGACACGTAGCTTTTCCTTCATTATGAGACAACGGTCTTTAAAAGGCAACCACTACTAAAAAAGAAGTAGAGGAAAATGCTGACGGAAAAGCAAGAAATGAGCAAAAGTGAAATACTGCTGAAATTACTAGACAATCAATACAACATTTTCATTTGTTTATTCTTTGCTAAGAAAATTCATTTTGTAATTTATCTTTATTTTTTATTCATTCTTTGAGTGTTGTTGAATACTTGTATTCATTCAAACTTGTGTTTCTGAAAGCCAGGAGTTGCTTAGTGTTAAAAATACTTGAGTTTCTTAGATTCAGGGGGAGTTTAAGAAAGTGTCATAAGTGGTATTAAAAATACTTGTAGAGCCAGGAGTGATAGGTCCAAATACTTGTTTGTAATCAAGTTTTGATTAGTAGAACCCTTTACTATTGTGTAAAGGAAAAATGGACATAGCTTAGGTTGAGTGAACTAGTATAAACTAAGTGTTTCTACTTCTCTCTTTTATGGTTTATTGAGCATTCTATTAACACTCTCTGTCAATTATTTAATACCAAGTGTTTATTTGAAAAACAGTTTTAAAAGGACTCTCTGTTACTAGGTCTCTAGACGATTAAACTTGTATTTATTAAAATTTGTTTTTCTCCTTAGTGGATAAGTTATCTCTCTTCTACATTTCCATATATATAATCGCATTAAAAGTTGATATAAGTTTCTTATATCTTTGATTAACACACTATTCAACCCCCCTTTCTAGTGTGGCAGTTGTTATTTCAATGTTTTTACTGCACCATTAAGGCCAATAACATCGAGAATTACCTACCTAATCTATGAAAAAACAAAATCAAACTTTTGCACGCGAAGATGAAGCTTTGCTAGTTTTTGTTCGCCTAGAATTATCATATTTCCCTAATTTCTAGTTTATGGACTTGGTAGTATTTTCAAAACAAATAACCAATGCACTTACATGGATTGTTCTTAATACTCACGTGTTATATTGGTTGTGCCATAACCTTTTTTTCTTGGATTTAAAAAGAAACCTTTTTTTTCTCTATATTATTTCTTAAGCAAATAAAGTGTATAGTTTAAGAATCGTGATATTAGGTTATTTAATGTTGTCATTTATTGGTTTTTTTCTTTATTATCAATGTAATTTTCCATGCATATGTATTATACTATCATATACTAATATTTTAGATAGCGACGTAGGATCTTACAATCCGAGTTACAATTCTCGAGTTTCAAGTTTTTAACTCCCATCCAATCTTAGGTAAAATCTTGATTTTGACAACCTTGCTCCTATATATATGAGAGAGATGGAACTGTGGATGACGTGAAACTGATAATTCACTATTGAGAGAGAGAGAGAGAGAAGTGTATCACACCAAATCCCTACGTGTGTACCATCAACTAACTAATAAACCATAATTTGAGTAATATTTTGTGTGAATTTTGTGCTATTTCATGTATTTTCTTAGCAGAACTCATGTTTAGACGTTAGTTTTTACATTGAAGAAGTACAACCACTCAATCAAGAGGAAAAGTTGGAAAATGCCCAATTTCATGAAGATCTAATGCTATTTTCACTTGATAAGGGTTATGGTCAGCTATAGAGGGCCATGGTCAATTTCATGAGGAGGGTTGTGTCCAAATTACAATATACCAAGGCCTCAATGAATAATTGTCAACAACGACCATGGTAAATATCGCCACTGTCATGGTAAGTTCATAAGGGTTATGGCAAATTGACAACGACTCAAGCCTTGAATAGCTTCAACTTTAGACAATGGGTGTGGTAAACTTTACCATAGTGATGGTGGATTTGACCACGACCATAGTTCACCTAATTAAGGAAATTATCTTTAGGAGTCTATAAATAAGATTCTCAAACCTATAATTTACATATTTCAAATTCATTACCTATTTATGCTTTTGAGCGTTTTTGAGGCATGGACAACACCGACAAGATGAGTTGTGATCATCGTTCCTTCCTTACTGATTTGTCTATGCTAATTTCTTTTAGGCTTTCTAGTTTTGCTTTGAACATGAGTGGCTAGTCTCCCCTAGTATCGCGGTTATGATGTAATCGTCCATTTGTACTCCTTCCCTTGTTCTTATGAAAATTCCTTGATGTTTTATGTCAATTTATTTTGTACCTTATTTTCTTTGTCAAATATATAGTGGTGATCATCCATGTGTATTTGGTAGATCTAGGTAGTGAATGCTTTATACCAATTTGCATGATCAAACTTTTTGGGTAATTTCCAATAGATTAGTTTATCAATAAATTAGTCATGCCTGGACATTATTTTTTCCTTTGTCTTAAATTGATATATTCATGATCATTGGAGTATCGATTTAAGGAAAAAGCACCTATTGACCTGAATCAAAGGCTTTAGGTAACTTTAGGGATTGGTAATTAACTTATGGTAGGAATTACTTAGAAACAACAGGGTTAGGGGAAAATTGATACTTGTAAATTAGAACCCCCGATCACTTTTAATATCACTCAAATTTCTCGTTTATCTAGTTTTACTTGCTTTTTTTTAAAAAAAACCACAAAAATAATTATACTTCTTTTTAATATTTCTTTCAATTGTTTAGATAAATAATTTTAGCTACTGGGAAACACAACTTGTCCTTTGGGTAAGATATCCAGACTTAGGTCCATTGTTACTACTACTTAGGTTACACTTGCCCTTATGCATACATATTTTACACATCAAGTTTTTGGTGCCATAGCCTTCATGGGAAGAGGGAGAGCACAAATTTGTCACTTCCAAGGACCTCTTCCCTATCTGGTGCATGAGCCATGAACTACAGTCCAATGTTGGTATGTAATTCACTAGACACTGCCAAAACATAAAGGTGTATGTCTCCCCTAACCATAGTGGGTTTTTTTCTGTCAGCTTTTTTATCACAAGGATTGCCACCCACTTTGGGTTTGATTTTGTGATGACCACTAGTGATGTTCCCACAAAACCCATTGACTGTTACACCCTTCTCTAGATGAAGGTGATTCAGTAGAGGGGTAATGGATATGCTCTCACGCATCCTCTTCCTCTACTACTTAGGGAGCCATAACAGCCAGAGCCTCAACTGCAACAACCACCAAAATGATACTATCAGCGGCATTCTCCAGTACATCACATAGAGGAGAGGGCTCAACATCAAGAGCAGTTCAATATTACCTCCTCGGTGCACTACCTTGACTAGCTAGAGACCTACATCAGATGATGGTGCTTAGTCGTTTGGATGCACATGTTGCTAGATTTGAGAAGCATCACTAGCTGATGACTGAGAGCTTTGCAGCTCAAATGGTGTTCTTTAGGAAGATGTTGGACCACTTCTTTCAAGGTCCACCTTCATCTTAGGGAGGTTTATTTTCGTTTTCCTTTATTTCTTTTTGTTTTATATTAGCCTATCTTCACTTTCATTTTTGGTTGTTTTTAGTTTTCAGTATTTCATTTTTAGTCTTGTATTTTAGGCTATATTTTAGTTTGTTTTATGCATTAAGGGCACTGCATGTATAAAGTGTGGGGGAGGGGTATCATCAGTTCCCAACTTTGAGCTTATATGATATATGGGACTTTTTGCATTTATTCCGATTCCATCAATGTGTAAAAATGTTTTTATTGGGTTTTGAGAATTTCCTCAGGAGGGAACATTAGCATGCATGACTTGAACTGGCTTAATGTAACACCCTGAAATTTCCTTCTTAATTTACTTTGCTACACTTTGATAAGCTAGACAGTGAAAATTTGTATTGTGTAATTTAATTTTGTGCCTGTATGATTTAATTTATTCTCTATATAATTTTAAGTGCATAATTTCCATGCTATATATGTCTATATTTAGTGTAAATAATTTGTTTAGTCTAGCTTGGCAAAGATATGGAAACTTCCTGAACAAAAATTCCTTCTATAACAAAATTGTGTTGTACACTGAGTGATAGTGTAATTTAGCTCTATGTGAGAGTGATCTCTGATGTGCCATCATTTTCTTCTATTTTCTAAACCCTTTTTGCACCATTTTAATTATTGATTGGTCTTAATTGTCAATTAATTAGGCAGTTTTATTATTTGGGCTCATTTAGCTAATTTGATGTTTTTAATCTAATTTCAGGAATTAATGAAACATTGGGCTTAATCCGGATTTTGGTTGTGGACTTGAAGAGGGCAAATAAAGCAGCGCTTACCTTAGTTAATTTCTAATTAGGAAATTTCGCAATTTTATTTTATGTTGTTCAGTGTTTATTTCGTTTTGGGCCAGAGTATTGTAATAGGCCCAGTGACTTTGAGTGACTCTTTTTAAATAGCTGCCTTGGGATTCGTGCAGGGCATTCTATTCTGTTATGCTATTCATTATTCAGAGCTTTGTTTTAGGGTTTTCGTTTTTCTGTTTTGATGCTTCTGAGTTCGTAATGCAATTTTACGTTTTCTGCTTCTAATTACAATTTCGTTCTTGCTTCTTCTTCTACTCTCATTTACGTTTCTGTTCCATTTTACATTTCTGTTCGTTTATGTTTCTGTTCATTTACGTTTCCGTTCATTTACGTTTCTGCTTCATGTTTCAATTGCGTTTTCTGTTTGAATCCATGGAAGGCTAGATTTTCTGGTGTTGTTTCCTTTTGAGGACGAAGCCCAACTCTCTTTGAGGTTTCGCTTGTAATGTGGTTTCCTGGCAGTTCTCCCTTCACTAGTATCCCAAATTCGTGAATATTAATCAGTGCACGCTTCGTGTTCGATTAATTGCCTCTGAGCCTAACTTGCGTTGATGCTTAATGGACGAAGGGCTAACTGGTGTATGTGGTGCCTAATCACGTATTGAAAACCCTAAGTTGATTTTCGCTTAGTAAATTGAAATAGGGTTGGATTAAGTGGTTGACTGTTAGGGACGAATTCTCCATAACCCAGGATAAGAGAATGGCTTCTGAATCAGAGGAAACAACCCGTTTTTAATATTAGTAGTTTCGTATTCCAGTTTACTTGTTCTGCTCTTTAATCACAAAACAAACAAACCCCCCCAATCGTTACTGTTACTGCAAGTATATTATGAACATTTGGTTTGTCACTGCTCGTTGGGAAACGACCTAGGATCACTTCCTAGTTACTGCATTTTCATGTTTATTTGATTCGGGTACGGCCTCGATCAATCTCTGTCTGAGGTTCACTTTGGTTACACTTAATTCTAGGGAGATTAGCACAGTAATCAAGGTGTTTAGGATAGTATTTACTAGTTTTGATGAAAAAAACAAGAATATCCATTTTTTGCAAAGCTGTACTTTAACCATTTATAGTAGAAAATTCAAAAGGAAACAATACTAATTGTGGGCTTGATGTACACGATTTCCATGAGATGCCAAGAGTCATTCTTGAGTAAAAATTGAGTGATTAAGATAAGCTAATACCTTAATCCATTGGACCAAAGCCTTAAGCACACTTACAAGCTTCATTAAAACCCTAAAACATGATCATTTCTTCATATTTTCATGTTAGCTTTAGGGCAGTTTAGAGCAGCAAAACTTCTTCTCCTTCTTGCTCTTGAGGGCTGGTCTAGAAACCTTGAAGCCTGTTGGTAAGCAAGTTGACCCTTCACTCTAGCCTTGTTCATTCTTCTTCATCACTTGAATTTTCTCTCATGTTCTTGAGTTTTGTTGAAGCTTGTTTTTTACTCAAGAGACTTCATTCTTGGTTGTACCCTTCTCTTTCACATGGAAACTACAAGAGGTAAGGGGGGTCTCTCCAATCTTTGAATCCTAACCATGTGATGCATGGAAACTTAGCTTCAAAAATGTAGTTGTGGTGTTCTTGAAGTTTTCGTGCTTGCTGCCATGTCTTGGAACTATATGCTAGGCTATTTTTTCTTGAAATTTTGATGCCAAATATGAGTTCTTTGGCTATTAAAACCTAAGGTTAGACTACAATTTGAGCAAAACAAGTTAAAGAGATTTTTGGAAGCTATAATTTGACCACGAATTTTACAATGTCTCAAGCCTTTAGTGCCTTCAACTTTTGACAATGACCGTATTGTGGTAAACTTTACCATGGTTGTGGTCATCTAAAATGGACAGTGGTACATCCTGTATGTCTAAGGCTTCAACGTCATAACTCTGACCACGACCGTAGTGCGCCTAATAAAGAAAACTATGTTTAGGAGTCAATAAATAAGATTTTGGAGTCTATAGTTTATATATTTGAAATTCATTACCTATTTATGTTGAGAGCTTTGAGAGTGTTTTGAGCGCTTCTGAGGCATGGACAACACTGGGATGACGAATACCTATCATGGTTGCTTCCCTAGTGGTATATCTATACTAATTTCTTCTAGGCTTTCTAGTTTTGCTTTGATCATGAGCGGCTAATCACCCCTAGTCTGAGGTTATGATATAACCTCCCAATTGTACTCTTTCCCTTGTTCTTAACATAATTCCTCAATGTTTTATGTTAATTAGTTCTCTACCTTATTTTTATTGTCAATTAAGACTTGATCAATCTTAACTTAATCAGATATATAGTGGTGATCATCCACGTGTATTTTGTAGATCTAGGTAGTGAATGTTTTATACCAAACTGTTTAATCAAATTGTTTGGGTAATCTCCAATAGATTAGTTTATCTTTAAATTAGTTATCCCTAGACTTTATTTTATACTTTTTCTTAAATTGATATATTCATGATCATTGGAGTATTGATTTAAGGCAAAAACATCCATTGACCCAGATCAAAGGCTTTAGGTGACTTTGGGAATTATTAATCAACTCGGGGTAGGAATTTCTTAGGAACGGGGTTGGGGTAGAATTCGTACTAGTGAATCATAATCACAACAGCTTTTACTATCACTCAAATTTCTCGTTTATCTTGTTTTACTTGCTTTCTTTTAAAAACCAAATTTACAAAAAATAGTTCTATTAATTTTTAATATTTCTTCCGATTGTTTAGTTTAATAATTTTAGCTATTGGGGAACACAATTGGTCCTTTGGGTATGATATCTAGACTAGGTTCATTGTTACTACTATGTAGGGTATAATTTCCCTTATGCATACATATTTTACGTGTCAATTGCACTGAAACCCCATTCAATTGTTGCTCTTGTTGATTGAATAAAGGTATTGTATCCTTCAACACTTGGTGATCAAAGGCAACCTCTTTGTTGTTTGAAAGAACCCTGAGAAGGTAACCTCTAAACCCTTCATGACTCTTACGTAATGTGTAGTCCATTGGATAGGGTTCTTTCTGCTCAAGGTTTATTTAGAAAGTTTTAAATTATAGACCATGAAACCCCAACAATTTTTTATTTCCATTTTAGCGACTTGGATACATGTTCATTTAAAACAATTTTAGTATCTAAAGTAAGGAAGATTATACCTATATCAACATTAGATGCATGTTTTTCCTTAATAACTCGTTCAAACTTACTAGTCCATCAAACTTTAATATATTTTTTTTCATAAAAACTACAAGATTTTCTTAGGAGTTAAACATCTTCTATGTCTTTGGTTCTAACAATTCTCCTTTTTTTATAATGACAAACAATATTAAATTTTGATCAAACATAGCGTAAAAAAAAACATCGGGGCAGAAACTCATGCTATACATCATAGTTAAAATATGTCATCAAACAAAGCTATAGATATATGCATAGTATTTAGACTCCCCTTGAGTCCAATACTCATACAGGCATGAGAATCAAAGCATAATGCATCATTATGCATACAAATCAGAGCATATATCATATAGCATATATAAGAGAACTACAAGATATATCATAGCAAACCAAACCATAAGCTCAATTGCAATCAAAATAACCATATTTACAAGACAAACTAGAATGTTCTAAGTCCCAAATAATACTCCCTGTTTTGGCATCATCCAAAAAGGTAAAGAGTAAAAACATGATAGTAATTGTGGTGGTGGTACTTTGGGTGGTTCTAGAGGCTATTGTTGTTGCTCTTTTGATTCCACACAAGGTGGTGCTTGAGGTGGATTCTTAGTTTAAGATGCTTGAATAGGTATCCATGGAATTATGGATTGAAGGAGTGCCATCATAGGGGAAAATTGTTTTTGAATTGCTAATCAAATCATGAGTCTAGATACCAAAACTTATGACTAAGTTTTTCAATGATCCTAGAATCTTGCTTCTAAAGATGATCTTTGATCTAGACATCAATAAGCTCTTCAACTTTAGCCATAGTTAGCATTTTAGCAGTATGTGAGATGGTGCAACATTAGAAGTTTGTGCAAAAGTAGATGCAACAACCATTGACATCTCAAGAGGAGGTGGAAGAGTCTTTGGAGGTTCACCTTATGGTGAAGAAACACCAATCATGGAAGTGTCTTCCTTGGAGGGTAGAATTTTAGGCTCAGGAGGTGAAAACATCTTACAAAATAGAATCTCAAAGTTCATCCTATCAAACAATGAACCAAGATCCAATAAGTGTAACTATTTTTTAGATAAGTGATATCTTCTTCATCAATGATCATTGTATTTGTGAAATGGTATGTTCTTACTAGATGCAAGGACCAAGCGTTGTTGAATGTTGTCTCTATTTCCTTTTCCTCCTCCTCTAATAGATTGGATGATGAAATCTCCTTTATGAGTTCATGTAAATTTTGTTTCTAGGTTTGTGAGCCAAGGTTTTTTCCAAACTTCTTTAAAAAGCTCAAAGTATTGTTGGAACTCCACTTTGGCCTTCGTTGCCATATCTACTTCCTCAGGTTCCACACCTTTCCTTTTATGAAAGTTAATGATTGGAAACCTTTGACAAATCCTATTAGGGTAGAATTTGAACTCGATTGACTTCTTAAGGTGCAAGGTTGTTGGGTATGCAATGGCCTACTACTTCACCCAAGTTTAGGCCTTTACTTGCTCTGCCATCAACAAATATCTATTTATAATATATAAAAGTTGAGTTCCTTACTTTTACACGGTCACGTCAGCAAAATTGATGATTCGGAGGAAGAATAATATTCACTTTTTTTTTTCTTCCTTCTTCAATGTTATTCACAACATAACAAAACTCTATACCAAAACATTTCAATTCAATCTTATTGACCTTCAAATGCTTCTCACGTTCACAACCATCATTTTTCAATGTTCTATATTGCATCCTATAACCATTTTCTTTTACATTTTGCTTATCATTCATTTTTTTCATATTAGTAATTTCTAAATTCTAATATATTTTTTGCTATATAAATATAAATAAATATTTCACATCAACAAAGTTCATGATCTAAAATTAGTTTTCAAACTAATCTATAAAATAAATATGTTGGTTAAACAAAATTGAAATTTATTTATTTTTCACATTATGATGTAAAAAATATATTAACATCAACTTTAACTATTGCAAATATAATTTTATTTACTATCTCCAATATTACATATCACAAAATGAAAATTGTTTTTACATTAAATTAATTTAAACAAATTTTATATTGATTAAATTTATTTAATATTTTAATTTTAACCTGATTTGCACTTTTAAATATACTGCAACAGGAAACTCCACTACATGTAGCGATACAGGAAAATATGATTTCAAAATTCAATGATATTTTACTAGAGGGAAAACTTATACATCATACATAATTTAAGAATCATCTCAACAAATGATGCATATAAACCTATCTCAAAGGAAGATTTAAAAAATTATTTTTGCTTACTACTGTTGTCAAGAAAGTCAACAACATATCCATTAGCATTCCTCTAAACTATTTTGAGTTTGGTTCAATGGAAACTCTAACTCAAAGGATGAATGATAGAGTTTTCTTAACAAGTACAACATTAATTTTTTTGCAAATTCATAACTAACTTATTTCACTCTAACATATCTCATATTTTATTATAGACATTAATGGTATACTTCATGCACTTAGAAATGAAGAAAAGGTACTTGTTAGTGGCAAATCAACAAAAAATAAGGGGATTGGAATTGCTACTAAAAGAGTAAATAAATTATCCTTACTTTATTAATTATAAATTTTGTTTAAATAATAATTTTATACAATTCATTAATATATACATTTTTTACACAATAGAATGTAATATATATCATTATATTTTCACATCTCCCTTTTTTATGGGTTATTTTCATAAATGAAGTTGTTAAAGTTACTTTGTAGACAAACATAGCCTCAGAATTTGAAAAAACATTCAACATCCAAGAAGAAGATTCAAAGATAGTTGCAATCACTTTTATCATGGTTAAGAAATTAAGAGGTTTGATTACTTTCACACATTTAAAATCCTTAACAAAATTTATATTCTACACTTTATATATCTTACTACTCTATCTCTTTTCTTTTCTTTATATATATATATATATATATATATATATAATATCTTTAAATAACATTTAAATAAAAATTAATCCATAATTTCCTATCTCTTTATTTTTATGTTAGCATGTTTATTTAATTTGATATTTATTTATTTATATGAGATGTTTCTTTACTATCTTAAGTATTGTTTTCAATTCAACTTATTTAATAAATAAATAATTTTAATTCAATTAGGTCTATATCATACGTTCTGCTTACAATAATTTTTTTTATATTTTATTTACTATGATAATTTTAATTTACTAACAGTTATATTTTAATAATTATTTTTCAGATGAGTATTCAATCAATTCAACTTCAAGTACAAGAATTAATATCAATCTCAACAATCCTAATTTTGCAAAGTTCAAGATAGAGTAAAATGAACTTCCTTTTTTTTTTTTTTATTATACACATTTTGTAACATTCAACAAACAAAATTGTTAGTTTATTCTAATTCTTTGATTGATGTAGCTAAAAAATTATAAATTTTATTTTAAATAGCTACTTTGTGGAAAAAATGGAGCTACATCAAATAAAAGAATTATCTCCTCCAAGTTCTGCCAACATTGATCTTGACAAGAGAATAAGATCTTTGCAAGATATAATATCCATGAGATGGATATCAGAATTAGTATGCTAACCTACCATGACCTTCATATTCATAATATTCAATAATACTTTATTTTTTTCTTAGTTTTAACATATATAAAATAATAGGATAATATGTTCACAATTCATGCAACAATCAATGAAAGCGATTGGGTGAGAGTTTTGTAACAACACTGTGCCCATCACCGTGCTAGAAGCATCGGATTCAATGGTGAAGGGAATGGTGAAGTCCGACGTCGCCAACACCAAGGCTTGCGTCATTATTAGCTTCAATTGGTCAAACGCAGTTTGAGCGGATGGTGACCAAGAGAATTGGTCTTTCCATAGGAGCACAGTTAATGGTGTTGTAATGGCTGCATAGTGGCGAATGAATTTCTGGTAAAAACTGGTTAAGCCTAGAAAACCAAGAAAATCTGAGGGGGGGGGGGGGGATGGAGTAGGCCAATCCAGCATGGCCTGGATTTTGTTGGGGTCTGGGGCCACTCCATGAGACGACACCACATGGCCAAGGTAATTGAGTTGTTGTTTGGTGAATATGCATTTGGAACGACGGAGGTATACTTCATTATGTGACAAGGACGAGAAAACGGCCTCCAAATGCTCCAAATGAGAGAGAAATGAAGGACTGTAAATTAGAATGTCGTCGAAGAAGACTGCGACAAATTTCCTGAGGAATAGCCGAAGAAGATCATTCATGGTGGCCTGGAATGTTGACAGAGCATTGCAAAATCCAAAAGGAATCACTCTAAACTCATAGTGGCCGTGATGCGTTCGAAATGCAATTTTATGGATGTCGGCTTCGTGCATGCGAATTTGATGGAAACCTTGGCTGAGGTCTAGTTTTGAGAACCAAGAAGCACGATCCAGTTCATCCAGTAGCTCATCATTCGTCAGATGGGAAAATGGTCCTTAATGGTGATAGCATTGAGTGCCCGATAGTGAACACAACAGCGCTAGCTGCCATCATTTTTCTTAACCAGTAAGACAGGGGTAGAGAATGGACTATGTCTAGGTTAGATAATGTTGGATTGGAGCATCACGATAACTTGGCGTTTGAGTTCATTCTTTTGAGAGTATGGGTATCTGTATGGTTTGACATTAATGGGGCTCGAATTAGGTAAAAGATGAACATGATGGGTAATATTGTGTGACGGTGGGAGTTGGTGAGGTTGTCGAGGGAAGGGGGTGTGTGGAGGTCGTGGTGTGGTGTAGAAGATGACTGAGGGGTTATTGGGTTTGGGATGTGGGTTATCTCGTAAAGAGGAGAAATGCTATAAGTCTGGGCATACCGTTTGAGTTGTTGGGCTGAGGCTGGGCTTGGGTAAAGGGAACATCTGCTTGCAATGTTATATTATGGACCAAATAACTAAAGCTCATCGTGAGTGCTGAATGGTCTATGGTCACAGGACCTAAAAGCTTTAACCACTGTACCCCTAAGACGATGTTTGTGCCCCCAATAGGTAAGGGGTAAAGGTCCACAGGAAAAGTATGTCTCTGGATCGTAATGGGGATGTTAAGGCACATAGAGGTGCAATCCAGCATGGTGCAATCACTAATCATAACGCGCATCGTGGACGTCGGGTTGGAAGGAAGGTGGAGGAAGTTAGCCAAGCGGGGTTGGAGGAAGTTGTGAATGCTTTCGCTATCCACCAAAATCACAACACGATGGTGAGCAATAGTGTCGTAGATGCAAAACGTCTCTGGCAAGGGCATTTCTGATAGGGCACTAAAGCTGATTTGGGGCTCACAAGGCAAGTCGAGTTGATGGTGGTCCAGATTAGGAGTGGAAAGGGGAGCCGGAGGAATCGAGGAGGATTCATTGTCTTCATCTTTTGTGATGAGTAAGTGAAGATGAGGGCGACATCTGTGGCCGAGAACCCATTTCTCATCACAATGATAGCACAGGCCCTTGTCTCATCGAGTGGCCAACTCTTCCACCGAAAGGCGTTTAATCGGGGGTTTCAGGTTTGGAGGGAAGGCAGTGGTAGGGACAAGAGAAGAAGGGTTGGGCCGATAATGGTGGCGACAGTCGTTGAGTTTCTCCTCGTGCAACTTTGTGAGAGCTACGGCCTGTAGAAGGGACAGGGGTTGAAACGCCTGCACTTCGCGGTGGAGTTCAGGGTAGATCGAAGATGAAACAACTCAGCAAGGAGGGTGGAGCTAGGCTAACTATGCGGTTCGCAAGATGTTTGAACTCGGTGAGATACTCATTCACCGAGTCGTGCTGTTGGAGCTTGAATAAAGCGCACTAAGGTTGTCTCCACTAAACGTAATCCCTGAGGTAAGTGGGTTTGTTATGGTTCCTTGCTGGTCTGCCATTAGCTACCACCTTTGTAGTGCTGTTATTGCAATCAGATTTCATAAAATACATAGTGTCCAATAGGCTAACAAAATATTGTGTTCAGTGCTTTGCAAAAAACCCAATGTTCAATGTGTTGTTTCTATCCAACACTTAACAAGAAACTTACACCCTAATTTATATATTTTATTAAGTTTTTCATCCAAAGCAATATCACAGGATCAGATCTGTGTTTTCGGATGCTAAGGTTTCCCTGCTCTTATATTTCTTTATGCATTTAATATTTCCTCAACTTTTTGTATTGTCTCTAACATTTGAATTTAAATAATTTAATAAAAAGCAAAAAAAGAATTGAGTCTAAGTACTACTCCCGATCAAAGACAAGAGTAGTGAAGGCAAGGATTTTCATAAAAGAAAAAATGGTTAGAAAAAGGACAATTGTGTCTTTTTATTAAAAAAAAGGACAGTCCCTTTCAAGAAACATGTTTCTTTCTCCTTTCCAATAGTAGACATGTTTAAAGTAGAAAAGTGTCAAGCTCTCCTTACATTCAACAAAGATTGATAATGGGAAATTTTCAAGGTCTCATTTCCCAATGAAAATATTATTATGAGTGCCTATATAAAGACTAGGAGAGAAGACATTAAAAGAAGGATTCATTAACAAAAATATTCAAAGCATATGTGGACAAGACATTCTGATACTATAAGCGCTCTAAAATGTCCATCCTATGCGTTGCACAGTTTTTATAATTGTGTGCTAAACTTCTATATCCTGACTTTGTGAGTAGATTCTTGCAATATTCAAACATGTTGTTTGTGAAAGTGAGAAGTGGATTAGTTTGAAACAATACCTGAGTTTTCAATCTCAAGGAAAGATTATTTTTTGTAAAGTCAAAAGTGGATTAGATAATATTTGGTGTAGCGATAAGTGACATAGAAAATACTCGTCTACAACCTCGATTTGGTAAGTATAACCCTTCTAAGGTTGAAAGAGAACTTAACATAGTTTGAAACAACACTCAAGTTTTCAATCTCAATGAGAAATTATTTGTTGTAAAGTCAAAAATGGACTAGATAATATTTGGTGTAGCCATAAGTGACATAAAAAATACTCGTCCACAACCTCAATTTGATAAGTATAACCCTTCTAAGGTTGAAGGAAAAGTTGACATAGCTCATTTTGAGTGAATAGTATACAACTTGTGTTCTTGTGTTTACACTTCTTTTGTTTTCTTTTCTCACATTTTCCTGATGAAAAGCTTTTCATACTTGTTTTTAAAGTTTTTGTTTTGCAAAAAAATTGCAAAAAGTTTTCAAAGTTCATATACTCACTATTCAATTCATCTTCTAGTGTGTTTCTTTTATTTCAATTTCTACATCACAAGCACAACACAAAATAATATTTTCAATTAAATTTCAATTTGAGGAAGTCAGAAACAAATTTGTGAAATAATATTGTTGAAAGTCCAATTCACCTTCCTCTTATATTGATAGTCATGCTTTTTCTAACATAAGCATATTTGAGAAAAAAAGTAATTTGCATACCTAAGCTTCCCTAGCACAATACCAATTCTGGTGGTTCTTTTATGTCCAATTTCCTCAGGAGATATTGTTTCATATGTACCTTTATGTTTAAGCATTCCATCCTACAAAGTAGAAAATAAAATAATAAAAAAATTGGACAAAATATAAAGGAGAAGTTTCATATAGTCTTAGAGCTAACTTCACTAGACAAATAACACCCGTGAAAGAAAGAAATGAAAAACTTAAATTGTATTCTTGCAAAGAAATTTAATTATATAAAAGGAATCAAAATAAAATTATAATATACATTTGATTTTGAGTTTTACAAGGGTTGTGTAAATGAAGATTAAAAGGTTTTAATCATATATTAGATTCTTACTATAAATTATAAATCTTGTATTGTTGAATGTTTAATATAATAGAAAATTCAACAAATGTATTGATTTAAAACAAGCTAAGAATTTTAAAGACATTAAAATTTGTAAATGACAAGCAATTCACGAATCCAAAAAACTATGAGTAATAGAAAATGAATATTGAAATATTTAATATATATATATATATATATATATATATATAGAGAGAGAGAGAGAGAGAGAGAGAGAGAGAGAGAGAGAGAGAGAAGTGTTGTTTTGTGTTCTAAATGATAATCTTAATCAAAGTAAGAATAAAATATACATTAAGATAATAGATTAAAAGAACATCAAGTAAGTTTTCAAATTCTTAAACGTTATTTGTGGATATTCATTTACAATGCAAAGTTTAAAATTCCATAGATTTATTAAAAGAAAACACAAATTGCGAAACTAATTAACTTTGAAATTTGGATATCGCAATGAAGTGTTTGCTAATACTTCTTTCATGCTAGTATACTAGTATGACTAAATTACTAATTGTTAAAAACTCTAGTAAACTGTTTTACATAAAAAAATGTAGCATACTGGTAGATTAAATTGATAACTTAAAAGCTAAAACCTGTATGCTTTAGGAATACAATGAGTGAAGTGTCTTTATACTATTATATAGCAACACATAGCATGTACAGGATACGACTAACCTGATGAATGCCACTTGCATGGACAAATGCATTAGCTCCAACAAGAGGCTTGTGAGGTTGTAAATGCATACCAGAGTATTCTTCGACCTATTGATAGAAGTTATGAAAATTTGATAAGAACAAAGGTAAGTAAAAAAGAGAGAAAATATAAAATACAAGAATGGATTCAAATTAAAAACCATCTTGCTTGTCTCTAATATGTGTCTTGTATTGATTCTTGTATATAGACCATTTAAGGCATGATCTCCCTTGGATGCCAAGACCATCACAACCTAGATTGAAAAAAATAACAAGGGAATGTGTGATAGAATATTAAGGAAAAGATTGATTAAATAACAGTGGACACATGTAAGCACTATAAGAGTATGTTTAGCCCAACTTATTTTCTACTTTTTTATATCTTAAAAAACAGAAGTTGATCCAAACACTCTTTTTAAAAATCATGTACTTAAAAAACAAGTCGCTTATTTTTTTTAAAAAAATTGTCAAAATAATATAGCTTAAATAAAAGCTAATGAGAGGAACTTAAATCCAACTTAAGTGGAGCTTTTTCTAAACATTCATTGTTTGAATCATGTCATGATATGTTTTTTTTAACTTTGCTTCTTTATTTTTTTGCTTTGATTTGAAAGTTCAGTTGTTATAATTTTAAAAGCAACCTAAATGGATTGGGTGGAACACACCTATGCTAACTTCAATCTTTTCTTTTCATGGGATATTTGTAAATATAGATTATTGACCTGTAAATTTAATTCCCATTATGTATGAATTATTAACTATAAAATTATAATCTTTTTATATAATTTCATAAAATTTTATTAATTAGAATATGTTTAATATTTTTAAAGTTAAAAGTTTTAATTACTTAAATTAATATTTTATCATCTTTAAAATAATTCTATACACATATAATAAAATTTTCGCAATATTACTTTTATTTTAAAAAATATTTTGTCTTTGATAAGATAATGATTTTTAAATAAAACTGCATTTTTTTTAAAAAATACCATTCAACTTTTTGTTTGAAAGGAACTTTTAATCTTAAAAATGAAAGTTCACAAACAACTTTTACTTTTTTTTAAGTTTTTATAGAAAGTAGCACTTTGATCTTATCTTATGAAAATAAAATGAATATATATCTTTTTATCTTATCACCATCTTGACTCTTAAGAAACAAAAGAAAAAATAGATTATTTAAAAAATAACGGAACAATAAAATATGACAAAGCCTTAGTAAAGTTGTATATGACTTATTGATATGTGCAGATGAGATGTAAATAAACATCTTTATGGAAAACTATCCTTAGTAAAGTTTTAAGTTATTATTCAAATTCCTTGTGTAATAATACTCTTACTTTCACTATTTATTTTTATTTGTATAAATTGAACATAAATTACATTTGATTGTAATATTTAATAGGTTTTTCATGATAGTTTTTACCATATAAATTTAGGGATAATTTTTTAAAATATAAGCTAAACTTTCATATATATATATATATATATATATATATATATATATATATATATATATATATATATAAAGAGTAGGTAAAAGCAAGAGAAGTGCATTAGCCATGTTAAAAAGTCACATATGATTTAGCCAAATAAAACCAACAACTCAATCCCAAACAAAATACCCCAACAACACCCAAAACACATAGGGATGGTCACTATAATTTTAAGACTTGAAGTTAGAATATTATTTTTGGATTGGTAATGGACATGCTCACTTAGGTTCTTCTTTATTAATATATAACTCAGATTCTTAATAAACTAAAAAGTTTATTTGTAACACTTCAAAATATATAACCCTGTAAATTGTTACGTAAGTAATTTAGTTAAGATTTATTTAATTATTTATAATAAGAATGTCTTTAGAAATTGCATGTGATTAATAAAATAATTGTGTAAAAAATGAAAAATAGAAGAAATTAGTAGTTTCTTAATATATTTTTACAATGTAGAGTTACACTGTGTAAATTAATTACCAGTGTAAACCCTTTTCACAATCATAGCAAATCTCTAGTCACCAATGGGGGAAGGGGCTGACAATTCCTTGACACACCCTTCCTGAATCCTCTCTTTAGCCACTTCAACACTCAACCTTCACACACCACCCTCCTAACCAATCAAAATTCATGCATATCCCTCACACTCACTCTCTACTCATTTTCCCTCAACTTAGCAAATAACTTAGGTTCTCTCTCTCTCTCTCACCAAAAACGCTTCAGATGACCCTCAATTGAACCAAGAGCACTCATATCCTCTTCTGAAACACACAAATTCATTAACCACCAAGTTGGAAGGAAGAGTCACTCTAAAATCTTTGTACTAGTTTTGTGTTGTGTTTGCAAGGCTTGGAAGCTTACATAATCTTAACCACCTCTTCCTCTAATTTTCATGTAGCAGTGAAATCTATGGTCAGGAGGGTCTTTTTGGTGAACGCAACCTTGGAAACCATGGTGATTTGATCCTCCATTTCATTGCACACATCAAAAGTATTTTTTTTTATAGTTTTTTTGCAACTGTGCTTTGACAAGCTAAGATCTTTTTCTTTGCATGCATGACTTATCTTCTTGTTTTTTTCATTTTCATGCTTTAGAAGAGCTCCTAGTAAAAAGGAGACTTTTTCCATGTTTTTTTTATATTTTATAAAGAAAGTTTGGATTTTCAAAAATGGGCAATGATTAGGGAGAGGCTGGCTGGAAGGCTTTGTTCTCGGGACAAGTCTCGAGGTTTCAAGCCTTGAATGAAACTTACTTGTTGGTTTTTTGTGAAATTGTTTTTAACTCTAGGCACAATTTTCAACACCTTTAGTGTTCAAGACCTTGAGAGATGGGGTCATTTTGAAGCCCATCTATGACATGCAAAGTGACTAACTTGTTGTGCAACGAGTGTCTGATCGTGCTCGATTTTTTGTAACTTTTAGCTTATGTGGTTGTCATCTGAACAAAATGTTTGCTTTTTATGAAAATATAGAAATAAATTCTATTTAGAAATTTAAATTTAAAAAAATATGGATTTCATCTTCATTTTCTAAAGGCCTAGCAAAACGGAGTTGAATAAGAAAGGAAATATTTAGGTTTTGGGAAAAGTGTTAGAAAGAAAATTTTACTGGGAGAAACATAGGGAGAATTTTTGTGTAATTTTTACCTTGCTTAAAAGAAGGTTTTTTAGTTTCACACTGTAAAAAATATAATTCTTTTTGGTTTTGGGAAGAGGTATAAATTCGCAAATCTTTGAACTATGTCCAAACTGAAGTGTTCCCTGTCTTGCTGTCTTATTGAAATTTTTATATGTTTTTGTAGATTTTTGCTAATGAAGTACTTTACCTTGTTGGAAAGATAAGAAATTTTCCTTTAAGGCTGTATGAAAAATTTTCAATCAAATTTTTTTGATAAATTTTAAAGAGGCTTGAATCTTCCATGTTTTTAAAACCTAGGGTCTTTAATGCATGTTACTTGATGTATTGAATCATTAAATTTTCACTATGTGTTGATGTGTTTCCTTGTTAATTTTTTGTCTAAGGATTGTGTGCTGAATTTAATGATTTCAATGAGTTAAGACCTGTTTTTTGATTATTGAAAGGCCAAAGGAGTGTGAATTTTGAGCAACTATAACTATGGAATGTGATGTTTTAATTGGAGACTGGGAGGTGTGACATCAGGCACTGTTGCACGTGATCTTTTGTGTGTGACCTGGTTGGCTTGCAACTGGAGACGATAATGATTTGTGTGCTAAGACCTATGTGTGGTAGATACAAGGACTCGGGCACGAGTCCTGGTGTCAACTAGGACAATGTTCTAATGGGCATAGTGCATCTCGAAAGGCATGCACCAGGCGTGGATTAGAACCCTGTTCTAGTGAACATTGTGTGTCTCAAACGACGTACAATGCTTTGCGTTAGTTTGCAAGAACATGAACATAAGTACCCATGTGACTAGGATGTTTCCTTCAAGAGATTAATGCGCTTAAGAGACGTACAAAGAAATTTAGACTCTCAACGATATGCGAAGATTTTTTTTCAAGAGAGTCAACTTTGGGGGACGTGCAAGAAGTTGTGAGAGTTCTCTAGAAGATGATCGATTGGCAGTTTCCACCAAGAGGTGTAGATGGGATTACTATTTTGTGATTATCTTAAGTTTGATTGATTCTTGGACTTGGTTCACCTTTCTATGATGTTTTGTACCTTTGCAATTGGGCCCCACGACAATGACAAAGTAAGCACTCAATGAGGAGTGATAGATGATTAAATCCTTAGAGTTAGGATGGCCTTACAGGTGGTACCTGGGTTATGTTCACTAACTTATTGTTTCTTGGGGATATGGTGTTGAGGTTGAGGTCTCATTTTCCATAGTGCCGACTTGGCAATCTTGAAAAATGCAAGACATAACTGTCCAGTGAGAGCTTGCCATCATACCATGGCATAGGGTGTGTTCCTGGTAATCACCCAAAATAAAATTTTGTAACTCTAATGAGTTTTGGGAGTTTCAGTGGTGGTTGGCTAATGTGATCTATATGATTGAGTTAGTAAAAATAGACACCTTAGGATGCATGTAAGACCTAGTGAATAACCATAATGTAGTGGTTGTTATCCTTGTGTGTTTTGACTTAACTAAGGGTTTTTGTGTTTTGTCTAATGAAGCAGAATGACTCACCCCTTATGTTTTCATTTTAGGATCATACTAGGGGTAAAGAGATGACACTATCTTGAGGATAAGTGCACTTGGAGGCGATGGATACACGATGTGATCAGAGGCATAGATCACTTCCTTGGGTATCCTAGTTATGCTCAAACACCTACTGACTTATGCTTGGGTGTAGTTTCCAAATTGGGTTGGGTGTTAGAGATTACTGCTCTAAGTCCAAGACCTTTATCTCTCAATGTATTTGTTATGGGTAGGCCTAGGCTTCAGACTTTTATTTGTATATTCAACCATCAGATTCCATTATATGCGCTTTGACTCACTCATGCCCTTGGATGTATTTACCACTTTCAAAACTCAGTATGCTTGTGTATTTATGCACTCTTTACATGTATTTCAACAATTTTAAGTTATTTAATTTCTCTTTCCTTTCATCTAAAAAGGTTGTTGATTGACAATGATCTTAGGCTCTTAGATAAAGGTAAAGTTGTGAGGAGTTTTATCATGTTATCCTTATATTTGTATTTTCTTCTGATAGCCATAAAACCATTAATGATAGTTTTTAATATTTGAAACATTTTATCATTAGTTTCTATGTATTTCATTTTCAATATATTGTATTGATCCACCAACATATACAATCTTCATTCTTTGAACTTAGTTTAATCACAAGTGAAAGTCAATGTGACTTATATTTCCTTTGCAATCATACATGAATATGTTGTAGTTTTGAGTATTGCAAAAGACAAAGTCCCATGTTGCTTGGGATAGCTTTGGCTCAAGTGTTTATATACCATTTTGTGATATGGACTTTCAAAGTGGCTGCCAAGAGATGGAAGTCTCATGCACATGAGCTTGAGTTGTGTGGGTTTGTCATAGTGCAAATCCACTAATTTTACCCTCCCCCTTGCGAGTGAAATCCTTTAAAGTTTTATTCAATTAAATTATTTTGAGATTTATTTTGAATTCAAAAAGCACGCCTATCCAAAAGTTCCAATTTTAATGAGACAATTTTTTTATTTGATCTAATTACGAAAATCATGGGATTTTCCTTCTTTCTTCCTCAATCATTTGATTGTTTAATTAATTAGTATCAATTATCATTAACTATTTTAATTATTATCTTTATTATTATTAATTACTCAAACAGTCATGTGGTCCCTTCCAACCCAATAAATATGAGTCTCTTTGAGTCTATTTTTTCACATCAAGAATTATCTCACCTCGTTTCTCTTCTCTAGTTTGCTTTCTCTGTTCCTAGGTTTAAGTTTTAGCCCTTGCTAGTTTTGTAGCCTCATAATGTATGAGAATTTCTTGTTGTGTCATGGGGGACTTACATGGGATACCACAGATAAATCTTTTAGGGGCATTGCCAAAACACACCTCATGAAGAAATCGTTTGTGATAAAAAAAACCAACTTAGAGAGAACACGGTGACATTTTTGTAAATAAATGTAACAGCTTTACGAGGGTTTTTCAAACATCGTCTTAGAAGGTTGTCATTCTAAGATAATTTTGCGAAAACCCTCTTAGAAAACTGTCATTTTAAGACATTTTTTACAAAATAGTCTTAGAATATTTTACACTGTTTTTAATATTACATTTCTCCCTCCACCTTCTCGCGCTCTCACTTTTCAACTTCCCCTTCGACTCCCCCTCTAAGGTTCCCAAGCCATCACCTCTCGCGCTTTCTTTTTGAGGTTTGGCTCCACCTCTGCTCTCGCCTGCAATGCCCTTTCCCCTCCTTTATGTTTTGGTTTGGCTCTACATCATTCACTCTCATTGGCCAAATTTTCACGCATCCCACCATATAAACCTCGCATTCGCTAAAAGTCTTGAAATACATACTCTTCTCATATTTCTCAGTCACCATAACTCATTTCTACCTTCACTTCGCACATCTTGAACCCTCTCTTTCCGACAACTAGGTTAAAGTTCATCAATGGCTGGTTGTGGCAAAACCCTAGGGTCCAGCGTTGCAAAAAGGCAATCTCAAGGAGTAGCAAAGCTGGCCTCCAATTCTCGGTCAGCCTATCGCCTGTTTCCTCAAGGCCAGAAAATATGTCGAGCGTGTTGGCGTCGATGCTCCCGTTTACCTCGCCACTATCCTCGAATATCTCACAGCCGAGGTAATAGCCGCAATTTTAAATCTGATTTTGAAATTATCTCACCATGTGATTCGATCTAGGGTTTTGAATTTCAATTGGTTTAATTTCCCCTAATACTTGTTTGTTTTTTGAGCAATTGGATGATTGGAAAAATTGAATTTGATGTTTTTATTTTGTAAGTTTTGGAGTTGGTTGGAAACGCTGTGAGAGACAATAAGAAGACTCGAGTTGTGTCGCGCCACATTCGATTGGCAATGAGGAACGATGAAGAATTAAACAATGCTTGAATCATTATTGCATTAATTAGCTTTCTTTTTTTTTTTTTGGGTAAGATTTTATGTTCTTTATCCACATGATATAAATGCTCATTGGTTCAGCTCAATGGTTATTAATTTATTTCCTTTTGACTTTAATTTATTCTTTATAAATTATTTAGATATGTTATGTCACTTAAATAGTTATTAAAGTAATATATATGATTTGTTATATGTTACATGATTTCATGAATAAATCTTCTTTATTATTCAAAAAAATAGTGGTTTTCTTTTAATTTTCCCTTTTTAAAAGACATTCTAAGACGGTTTTTGGGAAAATCGTTTTAGAATTCTCAATTTTTAAATTTTTTGTTAAGAAAAAGACATTCTAAGACGATTATTTGAAAAACAGTCTACAATCTAAGACATTTTTTTGGAAAAATCATCTTAGAATTCTCAATTTTGAACCTTTTGTTTTTTTAAAAAATACATTCTAAGACAATTATTTATTTAAAAACTGTCTTAGAATAATAATTTTTTTAAGATGCTTTTTTAAGAATCATCCTGAAAAGTCTTCACTTTCCACGACGTTGGATTCAAAACCATCTTTGAATGCTTTGAAAAATCATGGTGGAATGCTGTTTTTCCAGTAAGTACAAGGTTGTGTCCAATAGCATATACCTAATCATATATTCTATTATTTTATAAGGAAAAACATTATAAGGTATCATACTTTTGTATTCAATTGAATCTTGCTTACATTTTCTATAGCCTATTCTTCCCTTTAAGAAAGGAATCCCTACAGGTGATTTTGGAACATTATAATCACCATTAACAGTAATACTCCAAAGTGTGTATTAACTAGTTTTCATGAACATTTTCATCGTGTCCCTCTAATTTATATTCAAAGAATGTTATAGAATGTTTTTTAGGAGCCAATTAAAGTACAAATGATATGACATAAAATTTAAGTTATAAACAATGATAAGGAGGGAAATGGTTACATCAGATTAATTAGAACATGACTATTGAATGGTTACATAAATAAAACAATTTTATTTATGATCATCTTTCAGAAAGTTTGAATAGATATAGGTTTATTGTGCAGTGATATTCGAAAAAAAAATATGAAACTATGGTATGATTAAGTAATTTAAAAGATTAACAAAAGAAACGGATTGTGGAAAAATAAAAAAAGAAAACAAAAAACATTCTCATGGAAGATAACATGCCTAGAAATGTGATCTTTGTTAATTTTTAGGATTAAGAAACTGATTGTGTCATTGATATTCTTTATAACTAGCATAATGACAAACAAAAATTATAAATGATGCATGTTAAAAAAATTTATTCACAAAAAAAAAACAGTGATAACATGCATGTTAAGAGTAGTGATACTTAAGTTGAATAACAAAGGAAACCAAAAACCTTTAGATTACATTGTGTAAATAAATTGATGACAAAAAATGAAGAAATAAAGAAAGCTACAAATATAGAGACTATGAACATTATCAAGGGAAACGTAATGCATTATTTCTACCCTTTTAGTTTGTAGTATATAGAAATAAACATTAGGACTTAACACCTTTATCGTGGAAAAATTTAGGAAACACAAAATATTGTGTTTAGTCTCATATTCGCATTGGACAAATTAATTTATAATAGTGTTAAATTGAGCATGAATCCAAAGGAATCATGTTGAAATATAACAAAATGATTTTTTTCCATAATGGAAAAATTCATACATAAGAAAGATTGATACTTACCTCTTCTAACGATGCATTTCCAGCCCTTTCACCAATCCCATTAATGGTTACTTCTAATTGCCGTGCACCTGTACGAGCACCCTGAGAGTAACCAAGACTATGTAAAAATTGCTATGTAGTTCAATTGTCCAAATTAACTAGTGGAGTTGTACTTTATACCTCGATGGTGTTAGCAGTAGCAAGCCCAAGATCATTATGACAATGAGTCGAAATAATAACATTCGCAATTCCTGGGGTATTGTCTTTTATATCAACAATTAATTTTCCTAACTCCAATGGCATTACTATACCTACAGTGTCGGCTATGTTCACTGTTGTTGCCCCGGCTTCAATAACTACTCCAAGAATTTCATAGAGAAATTCTCTATCTGATCTGTTATCATATTGAACAATACAAAATAAAGGTTCAAATTCATAAATACAACAATATTTAAAACAAACAATTATGTACATAATATTCCGTAGATACAACATTTTATTAAACAAGTGCTATATAGATCATCCTGGTGATATGAAGCTTTAAAATTGTGATGTTTATTGGTACTGAATTCACTACATACTTAAGTAATAAAAATTAAATAGGCATTGTTGTTACATAATCTAGAAAATGTTAAACAATTTCTACTACGCATAACTAGTGCATACAAATAATTGAGAATGGTTAAGAAAACCCTAACAAAATATGTAAAACTTTCTAAAAATGTAGTTATTTTTTTCTCTTATATATATCTTTCTTTAAAGACAACTCTATTTAGAGATATAATCTGACACTACATATGGATACTTCTTTCAATAGAGATTTAAACTTTAGTTCATCACATACTAAAGGACTAGTTCCTTCCACTAAACCAACCCCCATTAGTTGTTGTTAGTTATTTAGTCCTTAAAATAAAAGTATTTGAAATTAATATATTTAGGTTAAATTAATTTGTAGGTCTCTAAACTATTTAACATTATTTTTTAATTAATTCCTTGAATTTTAGTTTCAATTAAGTCCTTAAACCTGTACTTGTTTTTAATTGTGTCATTTTGTCTAACTCTCATTATGGAAAATGAATCACAAGAACCTAATTAGTCTTTGAATCTAGTATTGTCACCTCTACAAGTCTACACTATGCATTTTCATCTCTATAGGCCAATATTCACACCTCTTTATGTAAGTATATATGATCGCCTTTTCATGTAAGTCTTCTCGCCTCTATAAATTCTAAATCTAGTATTCTTAATCAAGTTTTTCAACCAATATTTCTCACCTCTCTAGATCCACTCAACTCAATTATTCTTTTACAAGTCTCTCCAAGCTTCATTCTACAACAACCCGCTCAAACTCACGTAATTGACTAAGGCAGTTAATTTTTCGTAAAGGCCGTTACACAGAAGGACCCAAGTAAAAAAAAAAGAATAAGTTCGAGAACCCAATTAACAAAAATAGTTCCGGAAACATTTTAAAAAAATATCAAAGTTCAAGGATTTACGAATTAATTGAACGTATTATTTATTGGTCATTTCAATCCTAAACATTAGGATATATAGTTTGATCTTTCATGTTGATATTTATCATGCATTTTAGTCCCTAATACATGTTAATTAATTTGACCTCTAACATCAAAGATAACAATGAATCTAGGGGCCGAATTTAGTTTAATCGCCAACTTTCAATACTAATGGTTGATTTTTTCAGTGCAAATATTTTTTTTTCAAAAAATGGATTATTTAATAAGCTAGGAGCTACCTTAAAATAAAAAAAGCTAAGAGCTAAGTTATCTTATAATATCTATCTTAGGAACCAAATTGATTTACTATTGTCGAAGACTGGAGTTAGATTTATTTTTTCATAATATCATATATCAAATTAAAAAGTGGTACCAATTTTTTAGAGTAAATGCTTTATTTTACCTTTTATAGCCTATGATACATATTTTTTCTGATGTACACACCACTTCACTTTTGACACTTTGCATAGGGGATATTATGGTGATGTAGACATCTGATACACAAAGTCAGAATTTTTTAAATTAGTTATAACTGAATTGATGTAAAATATTTCTTTTTCTACATCGGTTCTATACATAGTGTCATTTCCATTTTCCAAATGTGAATACTAGTTCCATATGTGAATGTTTGGTTGTCACAATTGCTAGTTCCAAATACAAATGGTTTTGTCATTGTTGGTGCTCACAATGTGCAATGTTGTGGATGTAATTGAGGTTTCGCCATTTGGTTGATACTTTACTCATTTAATTTTCTCCATGAGTATCCTCAATACCCTTTTCTATTTTTGTACATTGTCACTCCTTAATCCCCAAAATCTGAAAACCCTTCATAGACCCACCACATCCCAACCCTCATTGGGCCCAACCTCTCAAACCTAGTCCACCAAGAAACTCTTCCACACCCTCTTCACTAAAGTCATGGGCCACTCCAAAATATTACCACCATTGATAATGAAGAAATAGCACCAAGAAGTGAAATTGAATTGAAGAATAACCTAAAGCCTTTTCACTATGTTTACCAATCAATAACCTCCTATGTAGAGGGAACTAAAGCCATAGGTTCATATCTACATATCCTTACTGAAGATGATCTTCCTCATGCCCACAAGATTAACAATGTTGTTTTAGATGTGAATGATGGCGGTGTCAAAGATAGAGAGCCAGAGGTGGAGGAGCTTCGACATCATGCCAATGATCTTCAATGTCAAATCACTGACATTTTATTTGGACTTGAATGAGGGTTTCTTCTTCAGAATCTTGGTTTTGAATTGAGTTGGGGTGTTTGACGAGGTTGGGAATGAAGAATGGATGTTTTAGATACAAATAAAACATAAAAGTTTTTAAATTTGTTGTATTTATAATTATAACTAGTATAAGATAACATTTTACATTAGTTCAATTTATATAGATGACGTTGTTGTGCATGGCTCATGTTTTATGAGCGGACAAATGTTGGAGTGTAGTAAAGAATAGCACAATAAAGCATAAGCATCTACCCTTTGGGCTTAGCTTGAGTCACTTGTTGTTGGCTTACGATGTGGGTAAGGGTACAGGGGTGAAGCCCTCGTGGTACGATACAAGGATAATGTTTTACGTGTAAGATATTGTAAGTGGTTTGTAATATATTATTTTATAAACATATGTAACCCTGATTTCAAACAAGGATAAAAGAAACAATTGTTCTTCTCCTGAGGACGTGGACACACTTGCAGAATCTCGTAAATCTTGTGTTAGTGTGTGTGATTACTCTATTGTAGAATTCTAATTTCTATTACTAACAACTCTAGAGATATAGTTGGAGTGCAAGTGTACAGTTGAAGTCACACAATGGATAGTTTTGGAAAAAACTTTAATAACATATAAGTGAGAAAAAGATCCACAAAGTTAATGCCTTAAGGTTTTGGGTTAAAGTGTGGTGTCAAGTTCACTTATGTGGTTTGTTCATGGCCCATTGGTGAATATCTCTCCTCATATTTCCCAGCACATGTAAACATATATTTTTACATCAATTATAATTAAATACAATCAATGTAAAAAAGATTGTTATAATTACAAAAATGTCACCACATTGTTTTAGATTAGTTGTTTTGCAACTAATATAGAATCCTATTGTAAAATTCAAATTTTGTTGTAGTGACAATTGTAACATCCCAAATTTTATGGACTTTAGTAATAAAATAAAATAGACCCCTTCTATGGAAATAGTTTTTATTTAATGGTTAAAGGATACCTTTAGCCATTATTAATAATACTCACCTTATATTAGGATTTGACAGGAACAAGATATTAGGATCCAAATGGGTACCCAAGGCCCACCACATCTAACACACATTCATGTTATTATAAGATGAGGGAAGGGAGAGTTAGAGAGAGAAATAAAAAAGAAAGGGAAAGTTAGAGAGAAGGAGGAGAAAAGAAGAAGAGGAAGAGAGAAAAGAGAGCTTAGATCCAGAGATTAGGTGAGTGCTTCCTTCCTTTGTTTTCCTTATCCCTCCATACTTGTTTCATGTTTTCCCCCTTTTCCCTTTGAACCCTAAGTATGAATTTTTGATAGATTATGGATGACCATAAGAAGACATTCACAACCAGATTAGAATGTTAGTTTGAAAGGCTAAGGTTGGGCTTGGGACTTTAAGCTTAGCATGAGGTTCCTCATGTTGGGTGTGTGGGAGGCAAAAGAGGGGGTTTGAGTTTCTAAACTTCATGTTAAGTGTGGAAACACCTTAGGTTGGGAGTGAGACTATTAGAATTAGAATTAAAGTTGTTTGAGGACTAATGTGCAATCTATGCTTGTTTATTTCACTACCTCCCATGTATGTTCTTTGTATAGTTGTTATTGCTTGGAGTTCTTATTAAATCTTATTTATGGATTGTGGATGTAGTTGTGTAGCTAAATGTGGTTTTATTCATATGATTGTTGCATATGCTTAGGATTGTATGGAACGATAAACCTCTTAATAAGATATGGTTATGACATTTAAGACTATACCTCATGTTATTATACCTTATGTGCGGAAGTGAAATCTAATAATAAAGATATTACAAGCAACACAGTTGTAGAAACAAACTAGAAAATTTTGATTGTATGATGTAAGGTAAATCAATACATTAGATGAGGACGTGTGTAGTTGGAATCTACCCTTAGTGGTTGGAGAGGGGTTATACCCACAGAAATTTGATGTAAGCTACATAGAGAGGTATGTTGGAAGTTATGCGTCACAGAGAGAGAGGTGATGTAAACCCAATATTTAGGAAATTTAGAGTAAAGTAAATGCTATGCACATTCCTATCCAATGTCATACTGAAGTCAAGTGAAACCCTAGTGAGCAATCAAGAGTAAGAATGACGTTTAGGTGCATTAGTGCACTAGTGGTCTTAGATTTGGTATAGGAGATCAATTCTAATGGCCTAAGTAAAGATTAAGGTATGATCCAACACGCATATAATGTTGATGTTTTGGGGCAATAGTCGTGAGGTATATAAGAAAAAGAGAAAGCAAGAGTTAAGAAAAGGATATCTAGAATGGAGAGTCGGCTTAGAGTCTTTAGAGCACTCATTGAGATATGTATCATCCCTTTTAGTTTTATGTTTAAGTTAAGCAGGTGAATGTGCTCAAGGAGAAGCTTGGAGCATGGAGTTACTTGGAAAAAGTTTAGTATGGTTTGTGTCTCCCAATGTATGGGATTTTAGTGGATGTTAATGTATCTTTCTTATATTTTTGTAAAAGACATGAGTCAAGAGATTTGTATTAGTTTGTTCATGTAATGTATGTTTTAACTTTTAAGTTTTAGTTTCTGTGTAGGTTACTCTGATAATTTTTATATGCTAAGTTTTATTAATTTAGTGATATAAGAAGACAAATGTAATATCCCATTGGGTGTGATAGACCAGTCAACATGCATGAAGCCCAGCACAGAAGGCCTTAGAGGAAGGTCACACCTCTTCAACGTTTTTGCAATTACGTTTAAGTGCTGATGTTCCAAAAGCATAGTTGGACGTTGTTAGAATTCTATTATTTAGTGCATGTCTTTGTCAAGTGATGGGTAGCAGTATGCTATTAGGCAATTATATTTCTTTATGCTTGTCGGGTTGATGTTAGCGCTTGTTCCCCATTATAATATTTGTATTTCCGTGTAGTGCTTATCTTTTGGTGCCCTACTAGTGCCTATATATAGGATAGTGCTCTATAGGAGGAATAAGAAGAAAATATCTAGCTCTTTCTCTCTCTCTCTCTCTCTCTCTCTCTCTCTCTTTATTCTCAATACTCTACTTCTTCCTCTTGTAGCTCCTGCAGCTTTACGTAACACTGGTGCTTTCATTGAGTTAAATCATGGAGGAATCCACTCGCTCCAAATCCAACCTCGATCATTTAGAGGATGCGATAGCCAAGCTCACCCCAACTCAAGCATCAATGTCAACCAAGCTCGATGACCTTCATCAGAAACTAGAGGTTATGGAGTCCACTCACCATTCTTCGGTCTCGTCTTCCACACACTCCCCCGCTTCTTCTGTCTCTCTGTCCATGCAACCATATTGCATGACCCTCGAAGTTCCATGTTTTGATGGGTCTGACCCTCGAAGTTCCATGTCTCTCTGGAGTCTCGCTTTGCAGCCTCTCACTTTGATGATCCCACTGGTTCCCTATTCAAACTCATCCAGCAAGATTCCGTGAGTGAATACTCTTTGACTTCGAGGCTTTGGCTAACAAAATAATAGGCCTTTCGCCTCCTTTTTTTATTAAGTTGGTTTAGCTTTGGCCTTTCACCGAAAATATGATGGGAAGTCCAAGCGCTCCAACCTCTTTCCCTTAGTCAAGCCACCGCTCTCGTGCGGCTTCAAGAGGAGAATTTTTGTGACTTACGTCATCCAACCCACTCTCATGCTTACTCTCCGCATTCCTTCGGCCCTCGTCCCCCTCAACTAAATATTTCACCAACCCCACCATTACTCCTACCTCCACCCTTATTACCCACACCACCAAAACTCTCCATACCTTTCAAATGCCTTTCACCTGAAGAAATAGCCATACGCTAAGAGAAGGGACTTTGCTTTAATTGTGACGAGTGGTTTAGTCGCGGCCATCGCTGCTCTTCCAAATGTTTTCTACTGATAGCTGATGATGATGAACTTTCACCGGAAGAGATTCCACCAACTAAAGCTTTTCCGGTTGCACAGGAACCCGATGATCCACTTCCAACTCAAATTAACTTCCATGCCATCTCAGGGCACATGGCACCAGAAACGTTACGCATGATGGGGTCTATGTCTGACCAGAAAGTCCTCATTTTGGTGGATGGAGGTAGTACTCATAACTTCATCGAGGAACGCTTGGTCACCATGCTAGGGCTACATGCACAGTCTACTCCACTGTTACGCGTTATGATTGGTAATGGTATCGAGATCGAATGTCTGTAAATTTGCAAGCACATTTTGCTTAAGCTCCAGGGACATGGACTCACTGTAAATCTTCATGTTCTACAAGAGTATCACCAGATACTTGTGCGCGAGGACGATGTACATAAAACTGTATTCCGCACTCACCATGGGCATTACGAATTCCTTGTAATGCCCTTTGGATTTTGCAATGCTCCTTCTTTATTCCAAGCATTGATGAACACCACCTTTAAACCCTTTCTGCATAAATTCATTATCATCTTCTTCAATGATATTTTAATTTACAGTCAGACATTTGCAGACCACCTTCAACATTTGGATTGTGCTTTTTGGATCCTACAAGATGGTCAATTCTTCCTTAAGTTATCTAAATGTTGTGTCGTCCAACAACAAATTGAATACTTGGGTCATGTGGTGTCCGCTACTGGTGTTCAGCCCGTTCCTGACTAGATACTTGCCATTCAACAATGGCCATGACCCACCTCCCTTAAAGCCCTACAGGGATTTTTGGGTCTCACAGGTTTTTATAGATGCTTCATCAAAGGATATGCTACCATAGCAGCCCTTTTGATTCATCCCTTGACCAAGGAACACCTCGTCTGGTCACCGGAGGCCCTACTAGCCTTTCACGCGTTACAAGAGGCAGTCAGCTCAGCACCAGTGTTATGCCTACCAGCACCCCATAGCTTTTTTCAGTAAACCATTGTGCCCTAAGCTTCTCCATGCCTCCACCTATGTCAGTGAACTATGCGCCATAACAACTGTCGTAAAAAAAATGGAGACAATACCTATTGGGTCATGATTATTCTCACTGACCATAGGAGTCTTAAGGAACTAATGACTCAAACTATCATGACACCAGAGCAATAGAAGTATCTCATGCGTTTAATGGGATATGATTTTATCATACAATATCGCTTTGGCTGCTCCAATGTGGTCACAGATGCCTTATCTTGTACCTTTGACCATTCCAAGGGAATTGTCCTCACTCTGTTAATGCCATATTTCATTTTTATGGATGAACTAAAAGGAGAGCTAGCTGGTAACCCCAAGTTTAATGCTCTACGACAAGACTTACAAGAGAACCCAACCAATCGTCCTACTCTGACTTACACTGATGGGTTGGTCTTACAAAATGGTCGCATTTGGCTACCCAACAAACTGAACTTCATCAGGCTTTTATTGCATGAATTCCACTCCACACCCACAAACAGTCATATGGGTGTCACAAAAGCTTTGGCCAGACTACAAGACAACTTCACCTGGAATTCTATTTGACAGGACGTTCACGATTTTGTTGCGTAGTGTCTCAACTGTCGACACAACAAATATGTGACCATGAAACCAGCAGGATTGTATCTCCACTACCTTTTCATACTCAGCCATAGGAGAACTTATCACTCAATTTTCATTGTTGAATTACCAATATATAAAGGAAACACCACAATACTGGTAGTTGTATATCGATTCTCCAAAGGTATTCATTTGGGTCTTCTTCCATCTCAATATAGCCTATCAAGTTGCCACCCTTTTCCTGGACATAGTTTCCAAGCTTCACGGTATGCCTCAGAGCTTAGTCTCCAACAGAGACCCCTTGTTTATTAGTAAGTTCTAGCAAGAACTGTTTAAGCTATCTGGCACAAAGTTACACTTAAGCTCGACTTATCATCCTCAATCTGATGGTCAAACCAAGGTTATGAATCGCATAATTGAGCAATTTATGCATGCCTTCGTTCATCATCACCCATTGCCATGGGGTAAGTTCTTACCTTGGGTCGAGTGGTCGTATAATACTTCCAGAAATACTAGCACTGGAACCTCCCCATTTGAGGTCACATACGGCAATAAACCATCGACAATCCTTCAGTATATCACAAGCTCTTCTTCAGTGGAGGCAGTGGACACATTACTCACCACATGGGAGGCAGTTTTTGATAGCTTACGCCATAAATTGTTAAAAGTGAAAGCTCAAATGAAACATTTTGCAAACAATAAACATCCAGAAGTACACTATGCAAAAGGTGACTGGGCTATGGTCAAACTCCATCCTCTACGTCAGTCGTCCCTAACGGGCCCCAACAAGACCAAGCTCGCTAAACGTTTTTATGGCCCCTTCAAGGTTTTGGAATGCATAAGTACTGTGGCTTATGTGACATCCTGAAAATTTCTACCCGGAATTTTTGAAAACGATGTATTTTGAATGATTATATATATATATATATATATATATATATATATATATATATATATATATATGTATTATTCAGTGTATGTCAATTTATGTACTTGGTAGAAGTAGGAATAGTGGGGGCAGATACGCGGGTTAGGCTAATTAAGGAAGAGAAATCCATAACTGGGAGGTTATGGGTTAATTCTTAATTAATTAGTTTAAAAATCATTGTTTTGCGTGTGACTTAAAATTTAACAAAACCAACCTCTGAACCACGCTCGGGGTCTTATTCTGAGCATTTTGATATATATATTGATTACTTTCGAAAACTGGTCTCGACGGACGTAGAGAAACGCGAGGAACTGGAACCAGAGAAACGACACGCAAACCGAGGCAGGATTTTAGCGTTTCAAAGGTCAGATTTTTCTCACTTTTGTGGCTGAGTATGGGTCACAATCAAAAGAGAAAGTGAGCCCTTTTGCTCCACTCAAATGGGGACATGTGGCATAGCTTAAATAAAATAATAAGAAAAGAGGAAAAAGCTTTTTTTTTAAAACTAAAAAGCAACTCTCTCTCTCCTCACTCAGCCCCACAATTTCAGAAGCCTTTTTCCTCTCTCTCTCACGTTGCCATTCTCTTCTCCTTCATTCTCCATTGAAGCTCCAAACAAAGCTCCAACCTTTGGCCATCATTTCTGCTCCAAATCGCGAAAGGAGGGCATTTTCGGAGTCGTGAAGCGCGTCTCTACGTGTGGGACTTCGAAATTTCAGGTTTGGGTGGACTTCTTTCTCTCTTGATTTTCGTGGGTATGGGGTTTTGGGAGATATGATGGGTAGTTTTGCTAGTTTTCTGCTTCATGATAGTTATTTGTGAAGGAACTTGTGGAAAGTATGTTGAACTTGCCATGTTTGGATGAATTAAACATACCCATTCTGTTTTAGGGTTTTTATGATGATGTTTGTGATGTTTATGTGCTGAAATTGCTTATGGAAAACTATTAGAGATGAAGGGTAGAGTTAACCTAGGGTTAGAAAGTGAGAATATGGTGTTATGAGTGGAAAAAAAGTGAGGCTTTGAGAGTTGGAAGGTTAAATCTGGATTATGTGGTAAATGGAGGTTAAAATGAGTTAATCCTAGCTTGAAATGCCATTCAGGATTTATGAGAAAGGTTAGGCTGAGCTAGAGAGAAAAACAAATGACCAAAGTGAACGAAGAGCCCTTTCTAGAGCAAAATTGGGTGTTGAGGAGTCAAATTTTGATTCGGTGGAATTTTAGGTGTAAATCCAGTTTGAGCAAGTTTAGATTGATGTTATAGACTTTTGTGAGGTGAGAGTTTGCTCCAAATTTACCTCATTCTCAATTTCACTTCTCAAACCTAGAAAACCCATTGAATTGAGGGGTATTGGACACCTAGATTCTGTGTTGCTGTGTTTTGAATCTGGACTTTGGTTTAGACATGATTGATACATGATTTGGGACTTGTAGGATTTGATTTGGGCAAGATTGGATGAGAGGAAGTGTGGTTTTCGAAATCTGCACTTTATGCAGAATTGTGCTGTGAAATTGTGCAGCAGAATTTTGCATAAGTGCAGAAAAATGCTATGTTTTGCTGGTTGTGGAAAGAGTAGTGCAGAATGAGTTCTGGATGTTTGCTATCAGATCCCAACGGTCAAAATGTAGGCTTATGTACTAGAGACTTCCAGTAAAAATTTTGAGTCGATCCAACGGTTAACAAACTGGAAAGAAAGAATTGTTACTGGGGTCTTTAAGTGAAAAAAGCTGTGATTTTGAGTTGTGTTTTGGGCTGAGCTTCTGCCTTTGCCCTGTTTTTCTTGGCTGTGATAGTTTGTGCTGTTTGAATGTTGTTTTACCTGGATGTTGGGGAAGCTTGGGAGGATTGATGGGGACCTGGTGTTGAGAGAAACGAGGATATGGGCTACATGGGAGTACGTGAGCTCAGTTGGAGGTGGGCAACAGGGGATGGTGGGTTTATGCGCGCTTTGTGGATGTGGAAAACTTGTTGTGCACCATCGCCCGACCGCCACCTAGTACCACATGTGATGGGTACCCCATAATCCTACAAGCTTGAGATGAGGAAGTGTAGAAGGGTGAAACTTCCTGCTTTTATTCGTTGACCACAGAGTGGTACCTGGAGATATGTTGCGAGGGTCAGGAGACCTTGGGAACGTCAGGTGGGGTGCTATTGCCCAAAACCAAGCTTGACCAATCCCGACCCAACCCGAGCATAGTCAGTCAGTGAGAACCTGTGATGTACCTAAACAGGCGAGCTCCTGGCAGTCAACAGATAAAAGGAACAAAGACCACAAAGCAAGGAGGCTTGTGGTGGCTGGCCAGCTGTGAATCTTGTGTGATATATGGGTTATGGCCTCTGCTAATCGATTACCAAGGGTGGGTAATCGATTACAAGGCTTAAAAATGAAGACAGGAGGCTAAGATGGTCTCTGGTAATCGATTACCAAGGGGGTGTAATCGATTACCAGGCTTGAAAACGAGGTCAGGAAGCCATGAGGGCTTCTGGTAATCGATTACTGATGTGCCATCATTTTCTTCTATTTCCTAAACCCTTTTTGCACCATTTTAATTATTGATTGGTCTTAATTGTCAATTAATTAGGCAATTTTATTATTTGGGCTCATTTAGCTAATTTGATGTTTTTAATCTAATTTCAGGAATTAATGAAACATTGGGCTTAATCCGGATTTTGGTTGTGGACTTGAAGAGGGCAAATAAAGAAGCGCTTACCTTAGTTAATTTCTAATTAGGAAATTTCGCAATTTTATTTTATGTTGTTCAGTGTTTATTTCGTTTTGGGCCAGAGTATTGTAATAGGGCCCAGTGACTTTGAGTGACTCTTTTTAAATAGCTGCCTTGGGATTCGTGCAGGAATTCTATTCTGTTATGCTATTCATTATTCAGAGCTTGGTTTTAGGGTTTTCGTTTTTCTGTTTTGACGTTTCTGAGTTCGTAATGCAATTTTACGTTTTCTGCTTCTAATTACAATTTCGTTCTTGTTTCTTCTTCTACTCTCATTTACGTTTCTGTTCCATTTTACATTTCTGTTTGTTTACGTTTCTGTTCATTTACGTTTCCGTTCATTTACGTTTCTGCTTCATGTTTCAATTGCGTTCTCTGTTTGAATCCATGGAAGGCTAGATTTTCTGGTGTTGTTTCCTTTTGAGGACGAAGCCCAACTCTCTTTGAGGTTTCGTTTGTAATGTGGTTTCCTGGCAGTTTTCCCTTCACCAGTTATCCCAATTTCGTGAATATTAATCAGTGCACGCTTCGTGTTCGATTAATTGCCTCTGAGCCTAACTTGCGTTCATGCTTAATGGACGAAGGGCTAACTGGTGTATGTGGTGCCTAATCACGTATTGAAAAACCTAAGTTGATTTTCGCTTAGTAAATTGAAATAGGGTTGGATTAAGTGGATGATTGTTAGGGACGAATTCTCCATAACCCAGGATAAGAGAGTGGCTTCTGAATCAGAGGAAATAACCCGTTTTTAATATTAGTAGTTTCGTATTCCATTTTATTTGTCTGCTCTTTAATTACCAAACAACCAAACCCCCCCCCCCCCATCGTTACTGTTACTGCAAGTATATTATGAACATTTGGCTTGTCACTGCTCGTTGGGAAACGACCTAGGATCACTTCCTAGTTACTGCATTTTCATGTTTATTTGATTCGGGTACGGCCTCGATCAAATTTGGCGCCGTTGCCGGGGAGCAGTGTCCAAAGGTTCATAATAGCTAGCTAGTGCTGTGTGTTTAATCCTTTGTTAGTATGTGTGTTAGTGTTGTTTAGTGTCCTGGTATTTTGTTTAATGTGTGTTCTGTTTCAGTTTTCCCATTAAGCGTTTCCCCTGTTTCAGTCTTGTGTGTTTTGCTGTGAAGATTGTGCTTGAAAACAGAGTAGTAGTAGAAATCAGTTTGCGGCAAAAACAGAGTAGTAGTAGAAATCAATTAGAGACGGATTTTAGCGACCACCCATGCTGAATTAATTGGGATTTTTTGTTTTAGTAGCTAGGGTTGTTATTTTTGGCTGAATTTTTTTGTGGTAACTTCTTTTAATCCATATTTTGTGGGAAAAATAGCTAGAGCCTTTAGTTTGGTCAGATTTGAAAGTTCCAAAAAACTAGCAAATTTTGTGTTTGTCAAAACTTCGAACGGCCATAACTTTTGCTCCGGTTATCAGAATCGCAATTATTATATATGCATTTGGGGTAGAAAAAAATTTCCTACGCCGTGGCAGCCTGCCATAGGCTGGCTGAGGTCTCCATCATCCAAAAAAAGCGATTCTGTCAAAAGTTTTTTATTTTTCAAGTTTTATTCACTTATTTTTCTTAACCTACCATTTTTAGCTTTCATAGTTAGACTTTGAATTTTTGTCTGAAATTTTTTGTGCTATCTTCTCATCATTTTATAGGGTTGCTCACAAAATTTCAAGTCATTTGGATATCATTTGAGGGTAGCTGTAGTTCAAACCTACACCTTTATTTACATGACAAGGCAACTAGTTGTGTGCATGCTGAATGTAGTGTATGACTAGAGGCAATCCATCTGACTTACAACCCTTTGATCCTAAGATAGATAGGACATTTCATAGATTAGTTAGGCATCATTTTATACCTTTTGATCATTCTGAGCATTCCATAACTGGTGAATCTGTGCATTCTATTATTGGTGATTTTGAACATCCTGATCTTGAGCATTATAATTTTGAGCATTCTGATTCTGAGCATTCTGATTTTGCACATTCTGAGAACATGGCACAACCTCCACCTCGTGAGAGGACTCTAAGGGAAATGGCTGCACCTGATTTCACCTATGAAAGCTTGTGCATCCAATACCCTGATGAGGATGTCCCATATGTTCTTAAAACTGGACTAATTCATTTGCTTCCAAAGTTTCATGGCCTTGCAGGTGAAGACCCGCACAAACATTTGAAGGAATTTCATATTGTCTGCTCCACCATGAAACCCCCAGATGTCCAAGAGGATCACATATTTCTGAAGGCTTTTCCTCATTCATTAGAGGGAGTGGCAAAGGACTGGCTGTATTACCTTGCTCCAAGGTCCATCACGAGCTGGGATGACCTTAAGAGAGTATTCTTAGAAAAAATTTTCCCTGCTTCCAGGACCACAGCCATCAGGAAGGATATCTCAGGTATTAGACAACTCAGTGGAGAGAGCCTGTATGAGTACTGGGAGAGATTTAAGAAACTATGTGCCAGTTGCCCTCACCATCAGATTTCAGAACAACTTCTTCTCCAATATTTTTATGAAGGACTCAGTAATATGGAGAGAAGTATGATAGATGCTGCCAGTGGTGGAGCCCTTGGAGACATGACTCCTACTGAAGCCAGAAATTTAATTGAGAAGATGGCCTCCAACTCCCAGCAGTTTAGTGCCAGAAATGATGCCATAGTCATTAGAGGAGTGCATGAGGTAGCTACAAACCCATCTGCATCATCTGAAACTAAGAAGCTTGAAGGCAAACTGGATGCGTTGGTCAACTTGGTAACCCAGCTGGCCTTGAATCAGAAATTTGTACCTGTCGCAAGGGTTTGTGGTTTGTGCTCCTCTGCTGACCACCATACAGACCTTTGCCCTTCCATGCAGCAACCTGGAGCAATTGAGCAGCCTGAAGCTTATGCTGCAAATATTTACAATAGACCTCCTCAACCTCAGCAGCAAAATCAACCACAGCAGAACAATTATGACCTTTCCAGCAACAGATACAACCCTGGATGGAGGAATCACCCTAACCTCAGATGGTCTAGCCCTCAGCAACAACAGCAGCCTGCTCCTTCCTTCCAAAATGCTGCTGGCCCAAGCAGACCATACATTCCTCCACCAATCCAACAACAACAACAACCCCAGAAATAGCCAACAGTTGAGGCCCCTCCACAACCTTCCCTCGAAGAACTTGTGAGGCAAATGACTATGCAGAACATGCAGTTTCAGCAAGAGACCAGAGCCTCCATTCAGAGCTTAACCAATCAGATGGGACAATTGGCTACCCAATTGAATCAACAACAGTCCCAGAATTCTGACAAGCTACCTTCTCAAGCTGTCCAAAATCCCAAAAATGTCAGTGCCATTTCATTGAGGTCGGGAAAGCAATGTCAAGGACCTCAACCCGTAGCACCTTCCACATCTGCAAATGAACCTGCCAAACTTCACTCTATTCCAGAAAAAGGTGATGACAAAAATTTACCTAACAATTTCTGTGCAGGTGAATCTTCTTCCACAGGTAATTCTGATTTGCAGAAGCAGCACATTCCCCCTCTTCCATTCCCTCCAAGAGCAGTTTCCAACAAAAAAATGGAAGAGGTAGAGAAAGAGATCTTGGAAACGTTTAGAAAGGTAGAGGTAAACATACCTCTGTTGGATGCAATAAAGCAAATTCCAAGATATGCCAAATTCTTGAAGGAGCTGTGCACTAATAAGCGGAAGCTTAAAGGAAGTGAACGGATTAGCATGGGCAGAAATGTCTCCGCATTGATTGGTAAATCTGTTCCTCAAATTACTGAAAAATGCAAAGATCCAGGTACATTCAGCATACCTTGTATCATAGGGAATAGTAAGTTTGACAATGCCATGCTAGATTTAGGAGCTTCTGTTAGTGTTATGCCTCTGTCTATTTTTAATTCTCTATCTCTAGGTCCCTTGCAGTCAACTGATGTGGTAATTCATTTAGCTAACAGAAGTGTTGCCTATCCTGTTGGTTTCATAGAAGATGTCTTAGTTAGAGTTGGTGAACTGATTTTCCCTGTTGATTTTTATATCTTGAATATGGAAGATGGATTTTCTCAAGGATCAGTTCCCATCATTCTAGGCAGACCCTTTATGAAAACTGCTAGAACTAAGATAGATGTTTATGCAGGCACACTGTCCATGGAGTTTGGTGATATAACTATTCATTTTAATATTCTGGATGCTATGAAATACCCATCTGAAGATCTTTCTGTATTTCGTGCTGAAATAATTGACCATGTTGTTGATGAATACATGACTGATCTTTATTCTAATCTGCATGCTTCTCACTCTTCATGCATTGAGTCTGAAATTGTACTTGATCATATGTCTGAATTTGATGCTGAGAGTGAATCTGAGAGTGATATTGATTGCATGCCTGGTGGTGGTGTTTTACCTCTTGAGATTGATTTTATAGAGTCAGATAGGACTAACCATGTTTCAGGAAGTACACATACCTCTGACTTTCTTTATGAGGTCAAGGCTGAGAAACCATCTCCTTCTACCACTGTCCAGCCGACCACACCAGAATTGAAGCCTCTGCCATCAAATTTAAAATACGCTTACTTGGATGATAGCAAGAGTTTTCCAGTGATTATATCTGCCTCCCTTGCTGATGAGCAAGAGGAGAAGTTGTTGTCAGTTCTCAAGAAGCATAAGAAGGCTATAGGCTGGACCCTGGCGGACATTCCTGGTATTAGCCCATCCACATGTATGCATCAAATAAATTTAGAGGATGGAGCTAAACCAGTAAGACAGCCACAGAGAAGACTCAACCCGGTGATTCTTGATGTAGTGAAGAAGGAGATAACCAAGCTTTTGCAAGCTGGAATCATTTATCCTATCTCCGACAGCCAATGGGTGAGTCCCGTCCAGGTAGTCCCGAAAAAGACTGGCCTCACAGTGATCAGAAATGAGAAGGGGGAGCTGATTCCTACTCGGGTGCAGAACAGTTGGAGAGTCTGCATTGACTATAGGAGGCTGAACCAGGTTACCAAAAAGGACCATTTTCCCCTGCCATTCATTGACCAGATGCTTGAACGCCTGGCAGGTAAATCCCACTACTGTTTCCTTGATGGTTTTTCTGGTTATATGCAAATTACTATTGCTCCCGAGGATCAGGAAAAGACCGCATTCACATGCCCCTTCGGCACTTTTGCTTATAGGAGGATGCCTTTCGGCCTGTGCAATGCCCCTGGTACCTTCCAGCGGTGCATGATTAGTATTTTCAGTGATTTTTTAGAAAATTGCATAGAGGTGTTTATGGATGATTTCACTGTATATGGATCCTCTTTTGATGGTTGTTTGAATAGTTTGGAAAAAGTTTTGAATAGATGCATTGAAACTAACCTTGTTCTAAATTTTGAAAAATGTCATTTTATGGTTGAGCAAGGTATAGTTTTAGGCCACATTATTTCCAATAAGGGCATTGAAGTAGATCCTGCAAAAATTTCTGTTATTTCACAATTGCCTTACCCCTCTTGTGTGCGAGAGGCGCGATCTTTTCTTGGTCATGCAGGATTCTACAGGCGCTTTATAAGGGATTTTAGCAAAGTAGCCCTTCCACTGTCCAACTTGTTGCAAAAGGAGGTGGAGTTTGACTTTAATGACAGATGCAAAGAGGCTTTTGATTGCCTCAAAAGAGCGTTGACTACCACCCCCATCATCCAGGCACCCGATTGGACAGCCCCTTTTGAGCTTATGTGTGATGCATCAAATTATGCATTGGGGGCTGTCCTTGCTCAGAAAATTGATAAATTGCCCAGGGTGATATATTATGCTTCTAGGACTTTAGATGCTGCCCAAGCAAATTATACTACTACTGAGAAAGAGCTTCTAGCCATAGTTTTTGCTCTTGAAAAATTTCGATCTTATTTGCTTGGTACTCGCATTATTGTTTATACTGACCATGCAGCTCTAAAGTACTTGTTGAAGAAGGCTGATTCTAAGCCTAGGTTGATCCGATGGATGCTCTGGCTCCAAGAGTTTGACTTGGAGATCCGTGATAGGAGCGGAGCACAAAATCTAGTTGCTGATCATTTGAGTCGGATCGAACGTGTCTCTGATGCAGATTCACCTATTCGGGATGATTTCCCGGATGATCATTTGTATATATTGTATAGTATTTCTGACTCTCTTTCTACTCCCTGGTTTGCTAACATTGTCAATTATTTAGTTGCCTCTATTTTTCCTCCCTTAGCATCTAAGGCCCAAAAAGATAAGATTAAAAGTGATGCTAAGCATTTTATTTGGGATGACCCCTACTTGTGGAAATTGTGCAGTGATCAGGTCATTAGACGGTGCATTCCAGATCATGAGACTGACTCAGTCCTGCAGTTCTGTCATTCTTCCGCACCGGGAGGTCATCTGGGTGTTCAAAGGACAACTCGCAAAGTGCTTGATTGTGGTTTTTATTGGCCCACCATCTTTAAAGATGCGTGGAAGATCTGCAGCACTTGTGAGCAGTGTCAGAGAGCAGGAAATACACTTACATGGCGACAACAAATGCCTCAGCAACCTATGCTATTCTGTGAGGTGTTTGATGTCTGGGGTATAGATTTCATGGGTCCTTTTCCTGTCTCTTTTGGTTATGTTTATATTCTCCTTGCAGTTGATTATGTTTCAAAATGGGTGGAAGCCAAGCCCACTAGAACTAATGATGCTAAAGTTGTTGCAGACTTTGTCAGGTCTAATCTATTTTGCAGGTTTGGAGTACCTAAAGCAATTGTTAGTGATCAAGGAACCCATTTTTGCAACAGGACAATGCATGCCCTGCTTAAAAAGTACGGGGTGGTACACAGAGTATCCACACCATACCACCCCCAGACTAATGGACAGGCAGAAATTTCTAACAGGGAAATCAAGAGAATTCTAGAGAAGATTGTGCAGCCAAGCAGGAAAGATTGGAGTACCAGGCTTGATGATGCTCTCTGGGCACATCGGACTGCCTACAAAGCACCCATAGGAATGTCTCCTTATCGGGTTGTCTTTGGAAAGGCATGTCATCTTCCAGTGGAAATTGAGCACAAAGCATACTGGGCAGTGAAGACTTGCAACTTCTCTATGGATCAAGCTGGCGAGGAAAGGAAGTTGCAACTGAGTGAGTTAGATGAAATCCGCCTAGAAGCCTACGAGAATGCCAAGTTCTACAAAGAAAAGACCAAGAAGTTCCATGATAGCATGATAGTTAAAAAAGACTTCGTGGTTGGGCAAAAAGTGTTATTGTATAATTCTAGGCTTGGACTCATGAGTGGTAAGTTGAGGTCTAAGTGGATTGGTCCTTTTGTTGTTACTAATGTTTTTCCTTATGGTACAGTTGAGATCAAAAGCAACTCCACAAACAAGAGCTTCAAGGTCAACGGACATCGACTTAAGCCATTCCTCACGAACCCTTCTTTAGTGGACGTAGTGGTGGAAGAGACTTCCTTACTCCACCCTACTCTTCCTCCACCATGACTTAGGGAGTTTTTCTTTTCCTATCTCCTTCTTTGCTTTTATTACACTTGTCCGATTCTCTTTGATGATTTAATTGTTTTTAATCTTTTAATTGTGCTACATTGAGGACAATGTGTTGTTTAAGTATGGGGGGGGGGGAGTGTTCTTTGGTTTTGCTAGTTTTGTTGGTTTTGTTAATTTGTTAGTTGTGTTAATTTGTTAATTTTGTTAGTTTCGTCGGATTTTCAGTTTAATATTTTGGGTCAATTTCATGTGCACGTACGACTTTGCATGTTTTTCTTTGAATTATAGGATATGTTCAAGAAATGGGTAATTGTTTTGAAAATAAAAGTTCTTGACATTTTGTGACTTGAAATCCTTGATTCTTCTCTACATGTCATGATAGTTTTGAAAGCTCAATTTGAAAGTGATGATTTTACCTTTGTGAGAATTTGAGCCATCCATCATTATAATCATTTGGTGTGTTTTGCCCCATTGATTGCTTGCACAATAGCCTTGGCTTGATTCTTGTTGATGCGTCCTAATTCACATGCATATTTGGAAATGAGTAAGGCAATTTTGTTCTTATAAGCTTCTAGCCAAATGGACTTACCTTGAATTAATTCCTTTGATAGCCCTTTTGAGCCTTGTTTCCCTTTCCTTGTTTTGAAGCTCACTACAAGCCTTAAGTGAAAAACCATGATATTACCATATCCTTAAGGAATTTTGGAGCTTTTGAATTGTTTTGGGAATAAGTGTGGGGGGTTTTTGTTTCATTGGACAACTTGTTTTGTTGGCTATGCTTCATGATGTATTTTGGGCCATACTTGATGTACATTGTATATTGGTTAAATGTTGGACATGCTGAATGAAATGTTGTTTCTCAAAGGCCAAAGAGTAAAAAAAAAAAAAAAAAAAAAAAAAAAAAAAAAAAAAAATTCGAAAAAAAAAAAGAAAAAGAAAAGCAATAAAGTTGAGTGAATAAGATCTTAAATGGCACAAGAATGATGAAACTCTTGGTAATCGATTACCAAGGGGGTGTAATCGATTACCAGGCTTGAAAACGAGGTCAGGAAGCCATGAGGGCTTCTGGTAATCGATTACCAAGGGGGTGTAATCGATTACCAGGCTTAGAATTGAAGGCAACAGGTTGTAGAGGCCTCTGGTAATCGATTACCAGTCTGTGTAATCGATTACACAGAGGAATGGGTCATTGGTAATCAATTACCAGGTATGTGTAATCGATTACACAGTGCCTATTTCAGGTTTTCATGTTCTGAAGCTGTGTCATTCAAGTTTGGCCTCTGGTAATCGATTACCAAGGCTGTGTAATCGATTACCAGAGATGAAAAGCCTAAAGATACCCCTTTTTACTTGCATGTAGTGGTTATGAGACGCATTGTGCGGCGACATAGCTAGATTCTTGTGAAAGAGTCTACCCCTTTCTTTTCTTTCTTGTAGATCGTGATGGCGGCGCAGCTAATCCGTGATCGAGTAGAGATGGAGTGCCTAGAGGGAGCTTGGGAGACCCTCGAAGGCAACACGAGGTGCCGATTTCGGGGCACGATCCGATTTACGGCTACTTCATTGGTTCACCCAGATGAATCGGCACGTACGCTTCAGCGCACTGTAGCGTGGATACTACCCACGCCTACACCATATCGTCTAGTGGAACCCGTCCAAGTGATCGAGGTAACGTCATCCGAGGAAGACCCTGAGGAGGATCTTGAGGAGCTACCTCCTGAGCCTGCTGTGGATGCTCTTGACTTTCTAGAGGGTGATGAGGATCCACTTCTTGAGGTGGATTCTCACGAGGAAGTCATGTCGGCATCTGAGGCAGACTCTACGGAGGATAGTGGCCCGAGAGAGATGGCGACCAGTGGAGGCTCTTCATCATAGTGGATAGTTCCATGGACTAGCTTTATATACTTTTTGAGGGTGGGCGTATCTAGGACTGACTGTTAGGTTTACTCTTTTGTTTTTGTATGGGTAGACCTATTGTATAGGAATTTGATGATTGTATACATGTGGCTGAAGCCAACACTGTGGACACCTTTGCTCTGGATGACACTATGTATTTTGTAAAACTCCCATATTTTGGACAGCTTTAAATGATGAATGTATTTATGATCAATCTTGTTACTCGAAAAGAAAGCATTAGCAAATTTATTTGTAAAAGAGTTTATCGACCGTATTTTATTCTTTTATTTTCACGTGACGACCTAAAGTAATGACTGGTACATTCTTCCTTTTGAAACAGCAAAATAGTTTAGAGATTATGAGCGATAAGAAAGAAATGACTCCGAATAGAGTTGTGAACTGGCCATTCAGGACTCTATAGTGAGGATTTTCCTTCTAAACCTAGTTATGGTGAAAAGAGAAAGAAATGAAAAAGAAAAAGAAGGAAAAAAAAATTTACCATGGTTTTTGTTAATTAAATCATTACTATTAAACCAGTCATTATTTTGGGGACGCCAGAATTGGTGGTATCAGAGCAAAAGTTGGATTCTAGTGAACCTGTTATGGTCTTGCTGTGTGAATGCTGTGTATCTCTGAAACTTGGAAGTAGGTTTCGGGGAGTGATGTTAAGTCACACATTGTGTGTATTTCTACTTTCTTGTCTTAAGCATGGATGTGTGACTGATTCATAGGGTTGTTGCGTGTATAAGTATGTATAAAGAGAAGGATGTTGTTATAACTGTCATAGCCTGTGTGGTACACTCTCTCATTAGGATTTCTTGGGTACTAATAGTTTTCCTATAGGATAGGTATGGCAGGACGTGGTAGGGATCAGAACCGTGATGTCCTCGACCGCATCACCGCTGTGCTGGAAACTCTAGTGCAGGAACGTGATGTGGAGCCGGCGGAGTATCGGGGACTCATGGCTTTCCGTAAGAACCACCCGCCAAAGTTCAGTGGAGACTATGATCCGGAAGGTGCTAGGTTGTGGTTGGCTGAGACGGAGAAGATTTTCGAGGCGATGGGTTGCCTTGAGGAGCATAAGGTCCTTTATGCGACATTTATGCTCCAAGGGGAGGCCGAGAATTGGTGGAAGTTCGTGAAGCCTTCATTTGTTGCACCTGGAGGCGTGATTCCTTGGAATGCCTTCAAGGACAAATTCCTGGAGAATTACTTTCCACGAGATCTCAGGAAGCGGAAGGCGAGGGAATTTCTGGATTTGAAGCAAGGAAACATGTCTGTTGGGAGTACACGGCTAAGTTTAATGAGCTTCTGCAGTATTGGCCTCAATACCAAGATGCTCGGAATGAGGAAGATCTATGTGCTCAGTTTGAGAATGGGCTTCGGTTGGAGATCCAACAGGCGGTTAGCTACATGCAGATCACAGATTTTAACCAGCTGGTGACAAAGTGCAGGATTTTTGAAGATAAGATGAAGGAGAGGCAAGCTAGAGGCGTTGGAGGACCTCAGAGAAACCATCCTTTTAGAGGAAATAGTAACAAAAGGATGAAGCCGTATGCTAGCAACAAGGGGAAGCAACCTATGGCTACCTCCAACATGAGCCAGTCAAGGGGGACTGGGGTACAGTGCTTTTAGTGTGGGGGACCGCATCTTATGAGGAATTGCCCACAGCTCCAACAGACACAGGAGAACCGTTGTTATGTGTGTGGCAAGGTGGGCCATTATGCTCGAGAATGTAGGGTGACCGGGAGACCGACGGTGACCACCAATTCCAACACCGTCAATCGTGGACTTGCTAATTCCACAAGGAGCGATAATGTTAGCAACAACAACACTAGTGGTGGAAGACCAAAAGTACCCTCCCGGGTATTTGCTATGAGTGGTTCAGAAGCGGCTGCCTCCGATGATTTGATACGGGGTAAGTGTTTGATTGCTGATAAACTACTAGATGTACTTTATGATTCAGGTGCTACACATTCTTTCATATCTCATGCATGTGTGGAGAGGTTGGGGTTATGTGCGACGGAGTTACCATATGATATGGTGGTGTCTACTCCGACAAGCGAGCCTGTAACCACCTCTCGGGTGTGTTTGAAGTGTCCTATAATTGTGGAGGGTCGACCTTTTATGGCGGATTTGATTTGCCTACCTTTAGCTCACCTAGATGTGATCTTGGGGATGGATTGGTTATCTACTAACCATATCTTTCTAGACTGCAAGGAGAAGATGCTAGTGTTTGGTGGAGATGTAGTTCCAAGTGAACCATTGAAAGAGGATGCGGCCAACGAGGGAACGGGGGATGTTCGAACTTACATGGTGTTGTTCTCTATGAATGTGGAAGAGGACACTGAAGTTAGTAGTATACCGGTGGTGTCGGAATTTCCAGAAGTTTTTCCTGACGACATTTGTGAATTGCCACTTGAGAGAGAAGTGGAATTCATTATTGACTTGGTGCCTGGTGCGAATCCAGTGTCGATCGCGCCTTATAGAATGTCTCCGGTAGAACTAGCAGAGGTGAAGGCACAAGTGCAGGATCTTTTGAGCAAACAATTTGTTCGCCCAAGCGCATCACCGTGGGGAGCGCCGGTCTTGTTGGTTAAAAAGAAGGATGGAAGTATGAGAATGTGTGTAGACTACCGGCAATTAAACAAGGTCACTATCAAGAACAAATATCCTCTACCAAGGATAGATGATTTGATTGACCAATTGAGGGGAGCGACGGTATTTTCGAAGATAGATTTGTGATCGGGATATCATCAAATCCGAGTTAAGAAGGAAGATATCCCAAAGACTGCGTTTCGGACTCGGTATGGGCACTACGAGTATTTAGTCATGCCATTTGGAGTGACTAATGCTCCAACTATTTTCATGGATTATATGAACCGTATATTCCATGATTACTTGGATCAGTTCGTGGTTGTGTTCATTGATGATATCCTAGTGTATTCAAGGAATAAGGAGGAGCATGAGAAGCACTTGAGGATTGTGTTGCATATCCTGAGGGATAGGAAGTTGTTCGCCAAACTGTCGAAATGTGACTTTTGGTTGGAGAAAGTGCAGTTCTTGGGGCACGTGATTTCTAAGGACGGGGTTGCGGTGGATCCGAACAAGGTGGAGTCGGTTATGGAGTGGCAACAACCGACAACTCCAACGGAGGTTCGAAGCTTCTTGGGGTTAGCTGGCTATTATAGAAAATTCATTGAGGGATTTTCTAAATTGGCATTGCCCCTAACTAAGTTGACTCGTAAGAATGAGAAGTTTGTCTAGAATGAGAAGTGTGATCAAAGTTTCCAAGAGTTGAAGAGGCGGTTGACAACAACTCCAGTGTTAATTTTACCCGATCCTAAGAGACCGTTTGAAGTGTATTGCGATGCAAGTGGGCAAGGCTTGGGGTGTGTGTTGATGCAAGAGGGAAGAGTAGTGGCGTATGCTTCACTTCAATTACGTCCTCATGAAGTTAACTATCCCACCCATGACTTGGAACTAGCAGCGGTGGTCTTTGCTTTAAAGATTTGGAGGCATTACTTATACGGTATTCGTTTTGAAGTTTTCAGTGATCAAAAGAGTCTCAAATACTTGTTCGATCAGAAGGAACTCAATATGAGGCAACGGAGATGGATGGAGTTCCTCAAGGACTATGATTTTGGTCTTTCCTACCATCCGGGAAAGGCTAATGTAGTAGCCGACGCGCTAAGCCGGAAGTCCTTACATGTTGCGACTATGATGAGTTTGGAGCAGAGGTTGATAGAAGAATTCCGAGATTTGAATCTAGCAATCGAGATGCGACCCAAGAGCTTATTTGTGGGAGTGTTGCAGATTACCAATGAATTCGTAGATCACATACGTGAAGCTCAAGAGAATGACCCGTTTTTGCAAGGCAAGGTGTTAGAAGTAATGGGGGATAAGGGTGTGGAGTTTGAGAAGGACACAACCGGGTTAATTAGATTCAAGGGGAGGATATGTGTGCCATCTTTAGATGATTTGAAAGTTAAGATCTTGGAAGAAGCGCATAAAAGTCGTCTTAGTTTCCATCCAGGAATGACTAAGATGTACCAAGATTTGAAGAGAAGTTTTTGGTGGCATGGCATGAAGAAAGATGTAGCTGAATATGTAGCGAGATGTTTGACATGTCAAAAGGCTAAGGCTGAGCACCAGCGACCATCAGGAGAATTGAAGCCATTGGAAATTCCGGAATGGAAATGGGAGAGCATATCTATGGATTTTGTATCTAGTTTACCCAAGACTAGTCGTGGACATGATGCTGTGTGGGTCATAGTAGATCGACTCACCAAATCTGCTCATTTTATTCCGGTGAATATGAAGTATAGAATGGAGAAGCTAGTGGAGTTGTACATCAAGGAAGTAGCAAGGTTGCATGGAATTCCTTCTAGTATTGTATCTGACAGGGATCCGAGGTTCACTTCACGATTTTGGACAAGTCTACATGAAGCCTTGGGGACAAAGCTAAAACTTAGTTCAGCTTATCATCCTCAAACAGATGGTCAGACTGAACGAACCATTCAGACTCTGGAAGATCTACTTCGGGCGTGTATTATAGAGCAACAAGGTAGCTGGATGGATTGTTTGCCATTGATTGAGTTTACTTACAACAATAGCTACCAAGCCAGTATTGGTATGGCTCCTTTTGAAGCTTTATATGGACGAAAGTGCAAAACTCCTATTTGTTGGTACGATGATGGAGAAGCAGTGCTTGTTGGACCTGAAATGCTACAATAGATTAACGAACAAGTGAAATTGATTCGAGAGAAGATAAAAGCATCTCAGGATAGGCAGAAGAGCTATTATGATAGAAGGAGGAAGCCACTAGATTTTCAGGAAGGAGAACATGTGTTTTTGAAGGTTTCTCCCGTAACCAGGGTCGGAAGAGCTCTCAAATCTAGGAAGTTGACGCCCAAGTACCTAGGTCCGTATCAGATTTTGAAGAAGGTTGGGCCTGTAGCTTATCATATCGCCTTACCTCTGAGTTTATCGAATTTGCATCCTGTGTTTCATGTCTCTCAACTGAGACGGTACAACCCAGATCCATCACATATACTTGCAGTGGACGAGGTACAGGTAAAGGATAACCTCACTATAAAGCACAACCTCAGAAGATCACTGACCGAAGAATGAAGTCGTTGAGAGGAAAGGAGATCGCGTTGGTGAAGGAGCAGTGGGGAACCGATGAGGGTGATTCTACATGGGAGTTGGAGGATAGGATGAGAGAATTGTACCCAAGTTTGTTCGTAGAGTAGTTAATTTCGGGGACGAAATTCCTAAAAGGATGGGAGTATTGTGACATCCTGGAAAATTCTACCCGGAATTTTTGAAAACGATGTATTTTGAATGATTATTCAGTGTATGTGCATATATGTACTTGGTAGAAGTAGGAATAGTGGGGGCAAGATACGCGGGTTATGCTAATTAAGGAAGAGAAATCCATAACTGGGAGGTTATGGGTTAATTCTTAATTAATTAGTTTAAAAATCATCGTTTTGCGTGTGACTTAAAATTTAGCAAAACCAACCTCTGAACCACGCTCGGGGTCTTATTCTGAGCGTTTTGATATATATATTGATTACTTTCGAAAACTGGCCCCGAACGGACGCAGAGAAACGCGAGGAACTGGAACCAGAGAAATGGCACGCAAACCGAGGCAGGATTTTAGCGTTTCAAAGGTCAGATTTTTCTCACTTTTGTGGCTGAGTATGGGTCACAATCAAAAGAGAAAGTGGGCCCTTTTGCTCCACTCAAATGGGGACATGTGGCATAGCTTAAATAAAATAATAAGAAAAGAGGAAAAAACTTTTTTTTAAAACTAAAAAGCAACTCTCTCTCTCCTCACTCAGCCCCACAATTTCAGAAGCCTTTTTCCTCTCTCTCTCACGTTGCCATTCTCTTCTCCTTCATTCTCCATTGAAGCTCCAAACAAAGCTCCAACCTTTGGCCATCATTTCTGCTCCAAATCGCGAAAGGAGGGCATTTTTGGAGTCGTGAAGCGCGTCTCTACGTGTGGGACTTCGAAATTTCAGGTTTGGGTGGACTTCTTTCTCTCTTGATTTTCGTGGGTATGGGGTTTTGGGAGATATGATGGGTAGTTTTGCTAGTTTTCTGCTTCATGATAGTTATTTGTGAAGGAACTTGTGGAAAGCATGTTGAACTTGCCATGTTTGGATGAATTAAACATACCCATTCTGTTTTAGGGTTTTTATGATGATGTTTGTGATGTTTATGTGCTGAAATTGCTTATGAAAAACTATTAGAGATGAAGGGTAGAGTTAACCTAGGGTTAGAAAGTGAGAATGTGGTGTTATGAGTGGAAAAAGAGTGAGGCTTTGAGAGTTGGAAGGTTAAATCTGGATTATGTGGTAAATGGAGGTTAAAATGAGTTAATCCTAGCTTGAAATGCCATTTAGGATTTATGAGAAAGGTTAGGCTGAGCTAGAGAGAAAAACAAATGACCAAAGTGAACCAAGAGCCATTTCTAGAGCAAAATTGGGTGTTGAGGAGTCAAATTTTGATTCGGTGGAATTTTAGGTGTAAATCCAGTTTGAGCAAGTTTAGATTGATGTTATAGACTTGTGTGAGGTGAGAGTTTGCTCCAAATTTACCTCATTCTCAATTTCACTTCTCAAACCTAGAAAACCCATTGAATTGAGGGGTATTGGACACCTAGATTCTGTGTTGCTGTGCTTTGAATCTGGACTTTGGTTTAGACATGATTGATACATGATTTGGGACTTGTAGGATTTGATTTGGGCAAGATTGGATGAGAGGAAGTGTGGTTTTCGAAATCTGCACTTTATGCAGAATTGTGCTGTGAAATTGTGCAGCAGAATTTTGCATAAGTGCATAAAAATGCTATGTTTTGCTGGTTGTGGAAAGAGTAGTGCAGAATGAGTTCTGGATGTTTACTATCAGATCCCAACGGCCGAAATGTAGGCTTATGTACTAGAGACTTCCAGTAAAATTTTCGAGTCGATCCAACGGTTAACGAACTGGAAAGAAAGAATTGTTACTGGGGTCTTTAAGTGAAAAAAGCTGTGATTTTGAGTTGTGTTTTGGGCTGAGCTTCTGCCTTTGCCCTGTTTTTCTTGGTTGTGATAGTTTGTGCTGTTTGAATGTTGTTTTTTACCTGGATGTTGGGGAAGCTTGGGAGGATTGATGGAGACCCGGTGTTGAGAGAAACGAGGATATGGGCTACGTGGGAGTACGTGAGCTCAGTTGGAGGTGGGCAACAGGGGATGGTGGGTTTATGCGCGCTTTGTGGATGTGGAAAACTTGTTGTGCACCATCGCCCGACCGCCACCTAGTACCACATGTGATGGGTACCCCATAATCCTACAAGCTTGAGATGAGGAAGTGTAGAAGGGTGAAACTTCCTACTTTTATTCGTTGACCACAGAGTGGTACTTGGAGATATGTCGCGAGGGTCAGGAGACCTTGGGGACGTCAGGTGGGGTGCTATTGCCCAAAACCAAGCTTGACCAATCCCGACCCAACCCGGGCATAGTTAGTCAGTGAGAACCTGTGATGTACCTAAACAGGCGAGCTCCTGGCAGTCAACAGATAAAAGGAACAAAGACCACAAAGCAAGGAGGCTTGTGGTGGCTGGCCAGCTGTGAATCTTGTGTGATATATGGGTTATGGCCTCTGGTAATCGATTACCAAGGGTGGGTAATCGATTACAAGGCTTAAAAATGAAGACAGGAGGCTAAGATGGTCTCTGGTAATCGATTACCAAGGGGGTGTAATCGATTACCAGGCTTGAAAACGAGGTCAGGAAGCCATGAGGGCTTCTGGTAATCGATTACCAAGGGGGTGTAATCGATTACCAGGCTTAGAATTGAAGGCAACAGGTTGTAGAGGCCTCTGGTAATCGATTACCAGTCTGTGTAATCGATTACACAGAGGAATGGGTCATTGGTAATCAATTACCAGGTATGTGTAATCGATTACACAGTGCCTATTTCAGGTTTTCATGTTCTGAAGCTGTGTCATTCAAGTTTGGCCTCTGGTAATCGATTACCAAGGCTGTGTAATCGATTACCAGAGATGAAAAGCCTAAAGATACCCCTTTTTACTTGCATGTAGTGGTTATGAGACGCATTGTGCGGCGACATAGCTAGATTCTTGTGAAAGAGTCTACCCCTTTCTTTTCTTTCTTGTAGATCGTGATGGCGGCGCAGCTAATCCGTGATCGAGTAGAGATGGAGTGCCTAGAGGGAGCTTGGGAGACCCTCGAAGGCAACACGAGGTGCCGATTTCGGGGCACGATCCGATTTACGGCTACTTCATTGGTTCACCCAGATGAATCGGCACGTACGCTTCAGCGCACTGTAGCGTGGATACTACCCACGCCTACACCATATCGTCTAGTGGAACCCGTCCAAGTGATCGAGGTAACGTCATCCGAGGAAGACCCTGAGGAGGATCTTGAGGAGCTACCTCCTGAGCCTGCTGTGGATGCTCTTGACTTTCTAGAGGGTGATGAGGATCCACTTCTTGAGGTGGATTCTCACGAGGAAGTCATGTCGGCATCTGAGGCAGACTCTACGGAGGATAGTGGCCCGAGAGAGATGGCGACCAGTGGAGGCTCTTCATCATAGTGGATAGTTCCATGGACTAGCTTTATATACTTTTTGAGGGTGGGCGTATCTAGGACTGACTGTTAGGTTTACTCTTTTGTTTTTGTATGGGTAGACCTATTGTATAGGAATTTGATGATTGTATACATGTGGCTGAAGCCAACACTGTGGACACCTTTGCTCTGGATGACACTATGTATTTTGTAAAACTCCCATATTTTGGACAGCTTTAAATGATGAATGTATTTATGATCAATCTTGTTACTCGAAAAGAAAGCATTAGCAAATTTATTTGTAAAAGAGTTTATCGACCGTATTTTATTCTTTTATTTTCACGTGACGACCTAAAGTAATGACTGGTACATTCTTCCTTTTGAAACAGCAAAATAGTTTAGAGATTATGAGCGATAAGAAAGAAATGACTCCGAATAGAGTTGTGAACTGGCCATTCAGGACTCTATAGTGAGGATTTTCCTTCTAAACCTAGTTATGGTGAAAAGAGAAAGAAATGAAAAAGAAAAAGAAGGAAAAAAAAATTTACCATGGTTTTTGTTAATTAAATCATTACTATTAAACCAGTCATTATTTTGGGGACGCCAGAATTGGTGGTATCAGAGCAAAAGTTGGATTCTAGTGAACCTGTTATGGTCTTGCTGTGTGAATGTTGTGTATCTCTGAAACTTGGAAGTAGGTTTCGGGGAGTGATGTTAAGTCACACATTGTGTGTATTTCTACTTTCTTGTCTTAAGCATGGATGTGTGACTGATTCATAGGGTTGTTGCGTGTATAAGTATGTATAAAGAGAAGGATGTTGTTATAACTGTCATAGCCTGTGTGGTACACTCTCTCATTAGGATTTCTTGGGTACTAATAGTTTTCCTATAGGATAGGTATGGCAGGACGTGGTAGGGATCAGAACCGTGATGTCCTCGACCGCATCACCGCTGTGCTGGAAACTCTAGTGCAGGAACGTGATGTGGAGCCGGCGGAGTATCGGGGACTCATGGCTTTCCGTAAGAACCACCCGCCAAAGTTCAGTGGAGACTATGATCCGGAAGGTGCTAGGTTGTGGTTGGCTGAGACGGAGAAGATTTTCGAGGCGATGGGTTGCCTTGAGGAGCATAAGGTCCTTTATGCGACATTTATGCTCCAAGGGGAGGCCGAGAATTGGTGGAAGTTCGTGAAGCCTTCATTTGTTGCACCTGGAGGCGTGATTCCTTGGAATGCCTTCAAGGACAAATTCCTGGAGAATTACTTTCCACGAGATCTCAGGAAGCGGAAGGCGAGGGAATTTCTGGATTTGAAGCAAGGAAACATGTCTGTTGGGAGTACACGGCTAAGTTTAATGAGCTTCTGCAGTATTGGCCTCAATACCAAGATGCTCGGAATGAGGAAGATCTATGTGCTCAGTTTGAGAATGGGCTTCGGTTGGAGATCCAACAGGCGGTTAGCTACATGCAGATCACAGATTTTAACCAGCTGGTGACAAAGTGCAGGATTTTTGAAGATAAGATGAAGGAGAGGCAAGCTAGAGGCGTTGGAGGACCTCAGAGAAACCATCCTTTTAGAGGAAATAGTAACAAAAGGATGAAGCCGTATGCTAGCAACAAGGGGAAGCAACCTATGGCTACCTCCAACATGAGCAAGTCAACACTGTGGACACCTTTGCTCTGGATGACACTATGTATTTTGTAAAACTCCCATATTTTGGACAGCTTTAAATGATGAATGTATTTATGATCAATCTTGTTACTCGAAAAGAAAGCATTAGCAAATTTATTTGTAAAAGAGTTTATCGACCGTATTTTATTCTTTTATTTTCACGTGACGACCTAAAGTAATGACTGGTACATTCTTCCTTTTGAAACAGTAAAATAGTTTAGAGATTATGAGCGGTAAGAAAGAAATGACTCCGAATAGAGTTGTGAACTGGCCATTCAGGACTCTATAGTGAGGATTTTCCTTCTAAACCTAGTTATGGTGAAAAGAGAAAGAAATGAAAAAGAAAAAGAAGGAAAAAAAAATTTACCATGGTTTTTGTTAATTAAATCATTACTATTAAACCATTCATTATTTTGGGGACGCCAGAGCTTACAAGCTCCTTTTTCCGTAGGACTCACGTATCCACCTTGTCTTTCATTGCTCACTCCTCAAGCCATTCCGGCATGATGCAAGAACTGAACCCAGCCCACTTCCATTACCTGGAAAGGACTTCGACAACCGTCCTCTCATCACCCCTCTAACTATCCTCAATACTCGTTGGGTAGACACAAACAATGGACCTCATTTACAAGTGCTAGTGCAAAGGGCCAGTTTACCAGTTGATGACACATCTTGGGAATAATGGGCTTCATTAAAGGAGGAATATCATCTTGAGGACAAGGTGATTTTAGAAGGGGCCAGGAGTGATAGACCAGTCAACATGCATGAAGCCCAGCATGGAAGGCCCCAGAGGAAGGTCTCACCTCCTCAACGTTTTTGCGATTACGTTTAAGTGCTAATGTTCCAAAAGCATAGCTAGACGTTGTTAGATTCTATTATTTAGTGCATGTCTTTGTCGAGTGATGGGTAGCATACAACAATATGCTATTAGGCAATTATATTTCTTTATGCTTGTCGAGTTGATGTTAGGGCTTGTTCCCCATTATAATATTTGTATTTTCGTGTAGTGCTTATCTTTTAGTGCCCGACAAATGCCTATATATATGATAGCGCATTGTAGGAGGAATAAGAAGAAAATATCTAGTTCTCTCTCTATTCCGAATACTCTCCTTCTTTCTCCTGTAGCTTTACGTAACAAGTTGTTATAGCAATGGTTACAGGGTAGATAGAGCCTTTAATCTCATACATATTATTCAAACTCTCAACCACTAAATCAACTGATCTAGCGGGTTAGCCTATAATATATTTGTTCTCCTCTTTTCTTTGCCAATTACCTAATCTTTATTTTATTTTTCTCAAATCTTAACGAAATATTAATTTGACACTCTTAATTTAATGCTTTCTATTAAATAAATAAAAAATCTTGTTTTTAAACAAATACCCATGAGATGAATAAGTTTTAAAATTCGGAACATATAGTATATCTTGAGAGGAAGAAATGATCATCGTACACTTGCCAACCTTAGAATTCAATAGTCAAATTCGGACTAGAGACAACCCATTTAAAAAGGAAGTTATCTCAATATAAAACCGGTGTTTAAAGTTTAAAAGATTTCATTCTAGACTACTTGAAGAGAAAACAAGGATTCAACATAACTGATTAAGTGTAGTTAAATCCTTATTCAATATTTCAAACTTAGAACAAGCGTATATATGAGCTACAAAATATCATGTCAACGGCGTATATCAACAGTAATTTAATATAGATTTTACCGGGATAGAAGTGAAGGCCTTTTTTGGGAAGGAATTTCATTTCAGCTATTTTTTAGATTTTTTATTAATTGAAAGTTTATTTAACTGTTTAATAAATTAAATAAGTTTTTTTTCTAGTAGTTTTAGCATTTTTGAAACTTTAGTTTTTAACTTTTTATATTTTCTTTTCATTTTTATTGTTAATCTATTTATCAAAATTTTTAATTATTCTTTTTAAATAAATCATAATTTTATTATTTTTCTGTTATTATATACTTTTCAACTACTTCAACAATTAATTTTATCTAATATTTATAATTTAATAAATTAATTTTTCAACTTTCAAATAACTTTCTATCTTTTAGCTTATTTTTAAGTTAGTTTTGTCAAACATTTTAACATAATTAACATGCAAGACCTTTTATATATATATATATATATATATATGATAATTTATAATTATGATATTATAAAAAAGTTTCACAATTTTAATGGTTTATGATTATATGATATTATAACACAGCCAAGATGTAAGAAATTTTAAAGTAATTAACATTAACATTAACATGTAAGACAAATAATATAATGCGTAAAAAAGTTTGACACTTTAAAAATACATCATATCAAGAGTGATTGACCTTTGGGTCTCTCTTACAAATTATTTACAAAAATAGGATTATTTAAAACGAATCACTGGTATGAGATTATTTATATAAAACTACTTAATGTCATTTTTTACAGTCTAAAAAAACTGTCAAAAAATGACCATTAGTGTATTTTTTTAGATATTCAGAAGATAATCATTAGTAATTTAAACCAATCTTATGTCAGTAATTTTTGTTTTAAAACAACCTCATTTTAATAAATAGTTTGTTAAATTCCCTAAATTAGTCCATCGTCCTAGTACTTGTAACTAAAATAGTAAAATCTCTCGCTGCACAAAAGAAATTTCAACAAGAAGGTAATTAAGAAGGGTGGTTGCTTTGGCTTCAGCATGGTATATTTCTGGAAAGAAATTAAACGACAGCCATGAGTGATGCCATATGGGAGCGAATTCATATTTCCGATAGGTGTGCCTTAAAGTGTAAAAAACAATAGAAACATGGTGTTGCCACTAAAAGAAAATGAAGGATCTTAATCTTCTGATACATTTATATATTTTGAAAGAAATAAAACAACAGCCATTAGTGATGCTGTGAGAGCGAATATTTCCGATAAGTAGGCCTTAAAGTGTCACAAAATAATGGAAACATGGCTGCCACTAAAAAATATAAGGATCTTAATCTTCTGACACATATATTTATAACACAGATAGGAATAAAGTGGGTAGCCAAATAATTAACTATAACCTCTTGAATTCTTTAAAGAAAATATACTTATACTTTCCATCTATGAATCTTGTCTCATCCAATATTATAAAATTAGATATAAATAAGTCTAAAGGAAGATCAAAATTTTCTTTGAAGATAAAATTATAAAAATTCTAAAGAAATGGTAGGAATACTTTCTCTACCACTCTCTTTTTATCAGTAATTATTAATTGTAAATATGGTTAGTTTTTGTCAGTGAGAAAATTTGAACTCTGATTTTTTTTCTTTCCTTCTCTTTTTAGCATTAGACCAATCTTATATTCTCATAAATCATATTTTTTTATTTAATGTTTCTTTTCTGATTTAAAAGTGACAATTGCTAAAATGAGAAATTTTTAATAAATTTTAGTTAATCATAAATAGGAAAGTGTGAGAGATGCTAGGAGTATTTCTCATAAACATTTTAAAAGAAATTTTGGTCTCTTAATTTTTTAAATCGTTAATTTTGATCTCATTTTAATATAAAGAAATCTAATTTTTTTTATTTTTTAAAATCTATAATTTTAATTTTTATTTTAAAATAGAGATATTTACTTCTCTATTTTTTTTGCAAGATTTGCGGTTTTGTTCATTCTCTCTCAATCTGAAAACATACTTTAATCACATTATGTTAATTTCTTATCAATTATGCGTTTTGAATTTAATGAAAAACCCAAAATTTACAAAAATGAAATACTAAATATGTTTATTTTAAAATATAAAGAGTAAAAATGTGATCCAAAAAGAGTAAGACAAATGAAAGACTCGTACCTAGTAGCATCTTCAGCACCAAACTGAATATCATTGCAACCCAAACTCCGTGCAAACTTGACCATATCCCTGGCAATCTGAATCACCTGATCTTTACTCTTTCTCAGCTTGTGCTCCATGTGAATAGGGCTCGTAGCTATGGAAGTACAAAGCCGTGGCCTCTTAGCATACTTCACAGCCTCCCATGCAGTAGCAATGTCCTTCTCAACGCACCGACAGAAGCTAGCAATGACAGGCACATAACCATCATCACCAACAGCATTGCCAACCTCTTGTGCTATCATTTTGACGGCCATGAAGTCGCTATTCGACGCAGAAGGGAAGCCGGGCTGGATGATGTCCACGCCCAGCTTCACCAGCTGCCGTGCGATGTCGAGCTTCTCCTTTGCTGTCATGGTGGCTCCCGGGGATTGTTCGCCGTCGCGGAGGGTGGTGTCCAAGATGCGGACGTAGGAGGAGTCGGGGATGTGGTTGGGAATGTATTGAGGGCGGAGACGAGAGAGTTTTGGGGATTGAGAACTTGGAATGGAGGTTTTGGTTGCCATTGATGTGTGCTTGGGGATTCGAAGGAAGGAATGATGAATGAAAAGGTTTTAAGTTTTGTTGGAGAGTCGGGGGTCGTTTATTTAGAGTATGATATGATATGATATTAATCGGAATTAAATATGTTTTTTATTCCAAAAAATAGTTAAATTTTATTATTGTTCTCAGAAATTTTTTTCTTTAATGTTGGTTCTTATAATTAATTTTTTTTTTTTTTGTCTTTGCTCCCTTTAATTAGGTTTCGTCTGCTACCACATGGATAGGTGACGTGTGTCTTTAAATTGTAGGGAGCATAAAAAAAATTTAGATATTTTTTTAAGATAAAAAAATATATTTAAACTTATTAAATATTATAATTTAAATGAAGCTCTCAAAAAAAATTATAAGTTAAATGAATAAGTACTGAGACGTAACTAATCAATTTTACCCCGTAAAAAAACACTAATAATTTTAGTGTGATTTTTCAAGTAATTATTTTTAAATTTAATAAATTTATTATATATATATAATAATAATAATAATAATTTGTGATTATATGATATTATAAAAATAATTTTTTTCACAATTTTAATATATTTTCTCATCTATTGTACTTTTATTTCTTTCTTCTCTCCTTAGGTGTTATCTAGATGTTAGGGGAAAGATATTCTCTCAAGTGGTAAAACAAAATGAGATTCTGATGTGTTAAGATTTCATCTTTAATTTTTTAAGACTTTTAGTTTTTAATGAAATATATTATGTTACTATTTTTTATTTTGACAAAACATTAATAAAATTTATTGAAGGAGTAGAATCTCGTCAAATAATAATGAGCATGTTGATATACACGTTATACTTATCTTAGTGTGAGAAGAAATAAATTCTTGCGCTTGCTTGAACTTTATTTGATGGGTTCAAAATGGAAAAAACAAACACAGTAATTATTCCTATTTATATAAGGATGAATAATGATAAATGCACACTTTGAAATGAGGTGGATTGGCATCAAGAAATAGAGATAAAAAAAAAGATACTATGAGAAAGTAATAAATGTAATAAAATATATGTGATGAAAAAATAACTGACATATAAAGATAACAAAATATATACGATAAAAATGAGATGAAAAAAAAGTAAAAATATGTTCAGTAATTTCATATAAGGATTATATGATAAAACAATCATGTACCCTATTTTGGGAGAATTCGGGTAAAAATAAGAAGAAAAAAATAATAAAAATGATAAATAATTTAATAAAAAAAGAACGAGATGAAAAAAGTACTAAATATAAGATAAAAGAGGGAATCAAAACATTTTTATATTTTTTTCTTATATTAATTTCCAAACTGGTACTTAATAAAATGTGTTCTCTTTTTCTATTAAAATTTTAAAAAAAAATCAGAAAAGTTGTTTAATTTTGGACCAAGCAGTGGACACCGTCTGGTGTACCGTGTACGTTCCCACCGTTTTAGTCAGGTGATGCGACATAAATATTTAAATAACCGTATTAGAATATAAAAATATATTAATCGGTGTCCAAATATGTTTTCTAAATGAGAAAGCGTGATCAATATAATTTCATAAAATAACAAAAGTTGAGATACACTAAAACATTTTGTCCACCCAGCAGTAAAAAAAAAAATCAGTAATGAATTAAGGAATAATATTTTAAAAAGAGTACATTCTATGATGCCAAAAGACATCGATTCTAAATAATTATCTTAGAATATATGAAGGTAATAATTTTGCAAATAGGAAGAGGTCAATGACAATGGCTTTACAAAAATTGTTGTGAAATTTTGTGTTCAACGAGGTTTTTTTTTGTAAAAACATCGAGGTTTGTGTACTATTTTAATTTACAAATTAAAGGTACGTTCAGACCCTCACTCACTCACCATCCAAACCTCGCCCTCTCACCAAATTGGAGGAAAATTTGAATTTCTATTCAAATTTTACTTGAATTTGAAATTGAATTTATGGAGCCAAATTTTGGAGTCAAAATTTCACTAATTATGATTAGTGAATTTTAGCTATGGTTCAACCCACTAATCTAAGATCAAGTCCAAGATTCTCCACTAAGTGTGCTTAAGTGTCATGAGACATGTAAAACATGAAGGACATGCACAAAGTCTGACTATATGATGTGGCAATTGGGTGTAGCAAACAAATGCTCACCTCCTCCTCTAAAATTTAATTAGATTGGGCTTCTCCCAATTCAATTAAATTTATTTCCAACCACACAATCAAATATTCACTTAATGCATGTGAAATTACAAAATTACCCCTAATACAAAAACTAGTCTAGGTGCCCTAAAATACAAGAGCTGAAAAATCCTACATTTCTAGGGTACCTTACCTATATTATGGAGCCCTAAATACAAGGCCCAAAAATAATGAAACCTTAATCTAATATGTACAAAGATAAACAGACTCATACTTAGCCCATGGGCCCGAAATCTACCCTAAGGCTCATGAGAATCCAAGGGCCTTCTCTTGCATCTCTGGCCCAATCTTCTTGGAGTCTTCTATCCAATGCCCTTGCGGGGTAGGATTGCATCATGTACTTTTAGTCAAACTTGGTTTTGTTCCATTTACTTTAAAATTGATGGATTTAGTCATTCAACTTAAGAAAATATGTGAATTTAGTCCCAATTTCAACTTTGTAGCGGTAAAAAACTACCACTAAATGTTAAGTTAAAACACAAGGAGGGACTAAATTCACATATTTTCAAAAGTTAGAGGATTAAATTCACCAATTTGAAAGTACAAGGATCAAAACAAAGTTTGACTGAAAATATGGGGACTAAAAACAACTTTTTCCCTTAAAGCAATGACCGTAAGATACCACGTTTGAGTTTTCAAATGTTTTGTTTTGGTTTACATATCATACATGCCCAATAACCAATTATTTATTGCATTAACACTATTTGCTAGTGTGGGATCATGAACTAAGTATCAAGGAAGGCATTCTTTTGCTATCGATCAATGGAAACGTCTTGAAGAACAAAATCAAATTCCTAATATCTACTTTATATAAGAAATTTGGCTGTAACTAATCATCAAAATGAAACATGGTCATAGATTGTTCTTGGCCCATTGATATACCTGCTATTAGTTTCCATTCCCATGATTATTACTTTTCTGCTTCACGTCAATGTTTTTCCTCTCTTATCACTTAAAAAATCTATTTCTCTTAATAATACTTGTTCCCTTTTAATGTAGTTTTGAATATAAATTAAAGTTCCGCCCTTAAGGATTTCTTACTAATTATTACTAACACTCCTTATTTAAGATTGTAAGCATTTATAGTATAAAACTTCCAAGGAATCAAGAGGCAGATCAATATTTATTAAACATGTTTTCTTTTCTTTTTTTCCTTTTGTCATTCAAGGTATCACATTGATAATTATAGTTCTTCAGATTGTTTGCATACTAAATCTCAAGGTAATTAATGATTTATAGTTTTTTTTTTTCTCAATCTTTGGTTTTTTGAAAAAACTCATCTAAGGCACTATGTCCTTATTTACTTGTTTGTGATACTCTTGAATTTAAGAATAAGAGTCACACATGGGGCATGTATATAATAGTTAAACTAACAAATCATTGAAGATATAGCTTTGTTGGATACTACTGAACTTTTATTATGAACAAAAGCACCTACTGATTGACATATACCTTTTTCTCTTAATCAGGTTGGAACTATTCTTCTCAATTGTGCCTTCCTATATGACATCTTTTGCGCGTTTGTCTCTAAACGGTGGTTCCATGAGAGTGTGATGATAGTAGTGAGTGTTTAAAAGAACAATCCCCCACCTCTACCATTCTTCACAGAGCTTGATTTTGGCCTCATACATGATGTTGTTTTTCCTGTTATAATTATTATTCTCCATACAGATAGCTCGAGGTGATAAGAGTGGAAAAGATGGTATCCCCATGCTTCTCAAGATACCACGGTCTGTTTTGCTAGAGATAGGGGGAGCAACATAAAGAGTAAACTTTAAAGGTTGAAGAAGTTTTGTCTTTTTACATGCGCAACTCCTTGAGTGACATTTGTATTGATTATTGTGTCTTAGTCTTAATCTATCCTCATGTACATCATGCATCATCATGTAGAAGTAGGAAGATTGTTTCTAGAGTTTGAAACCTCTTCAGTGTATAAAACCCTCTATTTTAATTGATTATCAGGCTATTCATAATCGATTACACAAGTCATTTGAAGCTTGTAAAGAGATCCTCATTCTGGTTTAATCGATTGCCAGTTATCTGTAATCGATTACATTATTCAGTTGAGACCATGTCTCATTTTCATGAGTCTTTGTTTTAATCGATTACCAAGTTATTGTAATCGATTACATCGTTCTTGGAAGTGTTCCCAATAGTGATCAAGAACACTTTAATCGATTAAATCAAGAATCTAATTGATTACATTGTTCTTGAAATTTTTCCAAGTGTTGGGAAGAACACTTTAATCAATTAAAATGAGAATCTAATTGATTACTTCTTTGAAATAATTGATTACCATGGCAATTTAATCAACTACAGGTAGTTATAATTGTTTTCTCTATATATACCCACCTTGTGTTCTCACTTTCATGAATTCGAATGAATGAATTAGAACGAGCATTTGCGACTCACACATTCTAGTCTTCATTTTTGTAGCATTCATGGTTAAAGTGAGTTGTTAACATCTTGTGAGATCAAGAAGAGATCCATTCAATCAAGTTTGGTTCTTGCATTTGAATGACCAGGTTGTGTTTCTCCTTCACTCAATTTTCATATGTTTTTTTATGTTGTTTAGCATATGCATGAGTTTATGAAGGCATGCTAGAATAGGGTTTCTAGTTTGGGCTAAGGGTAGGAGTCTCTTAGGCTTTCATTCACAAAGGACCCTAGGGTTGGGTACCTTAGTCTCTTTTATTTGGGTAGGAATTGAGATTGATTGTGATTGCTTGTAAGAACTCAAAGTGCATAGTGGGAATCTAATTCAGATTGAATTAGATAACTAGAGTAGCTTCTCTAGAGATAGAGAGTGAACCAGTATAAAAATTGGTGTACCTTTTCTCTTGATCTTGTCTCTCTCTCATTGTTTTCTTGATCAACTTACTGAGTTTAAAAGATTTTTATTTAAAGAACTTTATCAAAAGGATATTTTTGGAAAAATGGCCTCAATAACTTAAGAGAGGGGTGAATCAAGTCTTACAAAATTTCCCACTAACAAACTTTTAACCCCCTTTTTAAATGATCAGCTTAGAATGTAGAAGAAGAAGCAACAATCAATTTAATAATGTTCTTTAAATGTGCAAGACAAAATTGATTGCAATAAAATAAATGAGATAAGGGAAGAGAGAAATGCAAACTCGATTTATATTGGTTCGGCCACTTCCCGTGCCTATGTCTAGTCCTCAAGCAACCCACTTGAGATTTTCCACACCTTGGGATCCCTCACCCTTGTGTTCAAGATTCTCACACTCCAAGAGACACACCGTCTCTTGATTACAACTGAGTTCAAGAGATGAAAAGAAATATTTCTCTCCTTTAGAGTAGATGATAAAAATTGAAGATCCTAGATGAATTTCTCTCTTTTAGAGATGATAATACAAATTGAAGTTCCTAGATAAATTCTCAATAGATTTGCAAGTGTTTGGCCAAAAGTTGTTTAGAGAGCATTTGACAATTAAGTTTTCTTCGAAAACTCTCTCTTCTTGCTTTTCGAAGTCAGACACACATGTATATAGGCCCATTGTGCCTTTTCAAAATGGTTTGAAGAGATATGTCTTTTCAAAAAGCTTTTCTGAAACTTTTCACTGGTAATCAATTACAGGTTTCTGGTAATCGATTACACAGTTATATTTTGAAGGGTCATGACTTTTCAATTTGAATTTCAGGAGTTCTATTACTGGTAATCGATTACGAACAACTAGTAATCGATTACAACTTTCAAAATTCAAATTTCAAACCCTTTTAAAAAGCTGATTTGCAAACTTGTCTTCTGGTAATCGATTACACCGCCTGGTAATCGATTACCAGAGCCTTTGATATCTTGGAAACAATTTGTTTAAGGAAAAAACCAATCAACCAATTGATTATTTAAGGCCTTATCTTTTTCTTGATCTTGTTTGCTTGACCTTGAATTAATCTTGAAGCAGTGCTTAACCTTTGAATGTTTATTGAAGTAACCTTGTAAGAAACCTTGTTTGATTCTACTTTGACATCATCAAAACCCTATATTCATACATTCACATTCTCTCCCTTTTTTATGACGACAATCATTATCAAGTAAATTCTTTTCGGCATAATCAAAACATGCATGATTCACAGATGATGACAATCATTATCAAGTGATTAGATATTGGTTTTAAACAAAATTTTGTGATACGATCCTTGGAAGTGAAAGTTTTCCAAAACTCTATTTTTATGTTTGATTTGATTTCAAAACCAATTCACCCCCTCTTGGTTTATGGCTTGTTTGCTTTATTTGCAATTCAAGAAAGAATTTTAGCTCTCCCATCATGCTCATTTCAAACTCAATCTACATTAGCTTAGAAAAGTCTTCACAAAGCATTTCATTAGTAGCACTATTAGGATTTTATTTCACGTTAGATTCAACTTATAGGCCAAGTGTAACCCAATCATGATGTAGTAACTGAACTATTGTCTAGGTCGTCTGCCAAAGAAATAAAGGAGGGATTTCATGTAATTATTTAACTAAAAACTAGGTTTTTGTATTTTTGTGAATGTCATGAAATAAATAACATAAAATAAATTGCAATCAAAATTAAATGACAATAAAATAATTAATTAAATATACAAATACTAGACTTGGATGGTGAAGTCGATCTTAATGAATGAATGTCTAGGTTTGGACATGGAATTCACTTAATCCACTGCAACTTCACAATTCTCCACTCTTCTCTGTTGCTCATCCCAAATTCAGTAATGTATTCTACCCCAGTTCCCACATGGTCGGAGATTCTAAATTTCTTGCCCAATACCCAATGCCTTGGACATACCGACACAAACAATGCACATTAGTGGTGGAGAATTAGCGAGGATTAACCAAGATTATTCTATCCCTTGAGATAATCCTAATTAAGTACTTGATTCATGTTTAGGTTTCAACAAGGCTCGCCAAAGCGCAAGTCAATTCCTGAATTCATCTATAAGATGACCAATCAAATAAAAGCATTAAGTACGAAAACAAATAAAGAACTCAAGCTAAAGTATTGAATTGATAGAATTAAAGTAAAACAAGGTTCATCCTTTCATCTCCTAGGTGGAAGGAATTGCACTCATAAAAATAATACAATGAAACCTAGAGTGTCTAATGGAATAATGGAGGCGTCTAGTAGGTGGAAATCCAAAATATAATTCTAAGAACTGCTCGGGACTTCTACCACTATTACAATGAATGTGTAATCTACTATTTATAGAATTATAACTAGGTTTAATTAAGGAGATAATCACAAGAAATTATAAACAAGTAATATCTATAATTAATTCAAGTAATTATCTTTTTCTTCAGGTGATATATCCTTGAAAAATATCTTGCTCTTGATTTTCCTAGCTTTTATCTTCAATTTTTGCAATTTCTCCTTCCAAAACATTATGCTAATTTTAGGCATCTAGAGCTATGCTTAGAGTGACCGGTTTTTGGCTAGAAAAACTATTAAAAAATTCATCAAAAGTAACTAAAACATGAAATTATACCGAAGACAAAGTAAAAACTGAATTTAAAGCTAATTTGATTCAAAACAAGGCCTAAAGTTAACTAAAATGCCAAATAAACGTCATAAAATGGATATGAAATTTTAGTAAATTTGGTGTTTAAGAAGCACCAAAAAATATATCATCCACGTACACTTGTACTAATAAAAGTTGAGAATCATAATTCTTACAAATGAGGGTTGTGTCAACTTTTCCTCGTTCAAAGCCATTTTCCAAAAGAAATGAACTTGGTTTTTCATACCAAGCTTTGGGAGGTTGTTGAAGTTCATATAAGTCTTTGTTGATTTTAAAAACATGTTTAGGAAGGGTTTCACTTTCAAATCCTGGAGGTTGTTCAACATAAAATTCCTCTTGGATTAAGCCATTTAGAGATGCACTTTTTACATCCATTTGATACACCTTCATATTGCTATAAGCCTCAAATGAAAGTTAAATGCATATTGCTCATACATGTGCAATAGGTGCAAAGGTTTCTTTGTAGTCTATACCTTCCTATTGTAAGTAACCTTTGGCAAATAACCTTGCCTTGCTTCATAACCTTACCACCTTTGTCCAGTTTGTTGCAAAATACCCATTTTGCTCTAACTACTTTCTTTCCTTTTGGTAGTTCGACTAGCTTCCAAACATCATTCTTCTGAAATTGGTCAGGCTCTTCTTGCATCACTTTCACCCAATTGCCATCTTTCATGGCCTCGTCAATGTGTTTGGGTTCCGTCTTAGAGATCAATGCAATGTGTCCTTGTATTCTTAATGACTATCTTGTTTGAACATGATCTGCTGGATCACCAATGATCTGACTTTCTGGATGATTCTTTCTCATGACGCATCTAGTTGGTTCTCTAACTTTAGCATGAGCTTCTTATTGAGTGGATGCTACTAGCTCTAGGTCCTGTCTAGACGAGTTAGTTGCTATGGAGCTATAGTCCAGGTGTAAATCTACACAAGACTCATCTAGCTCTGATAATTCTTTATCAGGCTTATTTTCGTCAAATCTTATATGGATAGCTTCTTCAACAACTAAGGTTCTTGAGTTGTACACTCTGAATGCCTTCAAAGTTTTAGAGTATCCAAGAAATATACGATAGTCACTTTTTGAGTCAAATCCTCCCATACTATCCTTTGTGTTAAGAATAAAACATTTCCATTGAAATGGATAAAAATATGATATGTTAGGATTCCTTCGCTTCCACAGTTTGTAGGGAGTCTTTTTGAGTCAAATCCTCCCATACTATCCTTTTTGAAGTAATGCATACTCCTTTTTCATTTTGAAAACATTTACAGAATTTAAGGATGTCAAAAGACTCATCCTTGTGGTTTTGGAACATAAACCATGCCTATCTAGAGTAGTCGTCCACTATGACAAGTCCATACATCTTACCACTGGTAGACGCAGTTTTGGTTGGACAAAATAAATCAAGTAGTAATAGTTGGAGAGGTCTAAAGGTGAAAAAAATGTTTTTACTAGTAAAAGAGTTTTTAATTTGTTTCCCCTTTCGACATGCCTCACAAAGTAAATCATCCTTATATGACATAGTTGGTAAACCTCTTATGAGGTTGTTTTTCTGTAGTTTGGAGATTAACTTCCAACTTGCATGGCCAAGTTTTCTATGCCATAATGAGTGATTTTCTTTGATAGAAAGTAAGCATGACACCTTTTGATTTGAGAGTTCCCCCAATCTTATCCTGTAGAGGTTTCCATTTCTCTTGGCAGATAATAATGGGGACCCATCATCATATAGGATGGCACATTCATCCTTGTTGTAGGAGACATCATATCCATTGTCACATAATTCACTTATGATTAGTAGATTGTGTTTAAGACCTTCAACAAATAAAAAATTATCAATAGAGGGATATGGGTGAATACCTATCTTAACTATGTTGGTTATTCTACCTTTTTGATTCCCTTCGAAAGTGACTATTTGATTGAGGCCGTACCCAAATCAAATAAACATTAAAAATGTAGTATCTAGGAAGTAATCCTAGGTCGTCTTCCAACGAGCAATGGTCAACCAAACGTTCATAACAGATAGTTAGAAAACAGTAACGAATTGGGGGGGGGGTGTTTGTTTTTGTAAATTAAACAACAAGCAAATTAGAATTAGAAAATAACAGAATTAAAACATGTTGTTTCCCCTTGATTCATAAGCAAGTCTCTTATCCAAGGTTACGAGAATTTATCCTTAATCAATTCACTCACTAAATCCAACCCTAAATTAAATTACTAAGCGAAAATTAACATAAGGTTGTCATTATGTGATTAAGCAACACATACACCAATTAATCATGAACGAAACTGATTATTAAGCATGAATGTAAATTAAGCGCAGAGATAATTAATCAAGCACTAAGCACGCATGGATTAATAGCAACAAATACAGAGTAATTGGTGAAGAGGAAAAATTGATCAAAATTCAATAGTAATAACAAAACCTCAAAGAGAGTTATGCTTGATCCTCGAGAGAAAACAACGCTGGAGACTTAGCCTTCCATTAATCAGTAGAAAACGAAATTGTAGATTGAAGCAGAAACGAAATTCCAGAAAACAAATTTTATTCTACGTGAACAGTGCGCATGAACAGTAAAAACTGGAATTCTAAAATCCTAGAATTATTCTTCTCTTCGAAAAACTCCCAAAACTCCCTAAAACTAAAACCTTGGTGTTGTTATATAGGTTCTCAGCCCCAAAGCTTACAAATCTGTTTTAAGTCCAAGCCCATAAACAAAATAAAATAAAATCTGGACAAGATAAGATAAGATTGGATGAAATAAAATCTGGACGAAATAAAATCTAGATGAAATAAAATCTGGATAAGATAAGATTTGATAAAATAAAATTGTCTGCTCTGTTCAAGTTCAAGCCTAATTCCGGATTCAAGCCCAATTGCTTATAATTCTCAGGAAATTAAATTAAAAACAAAAAATTAGTCAAGTAGGCCCAAATGATAAAACTGCATAATTAATTTGACAATTAAGGCTAATCAGTAATTAAAATGGTGACAAAAAGGGTTAAGAAATAGACAAAAATAATGACACATCAAATCCCCCCACACTTATCCTTTTGCACTCCTGGGCAAAATAAAAAAACAAAGCAAGAAACAAATCTAGAGACATTAAAGAGAGACAAACAAACACAAAAACATTTACATATTTCTCAATGAATCTCAATGAATGAAAGGAATGGGCAACATCTAACACGTAGAGAGTTAAAGAATCAAGACAGTCATGAAAATCATCCAAGCATCTCAAACATGGCAAGATAGTCAATCAACTCAAAAATGGAAAGTGATACAGCCTCATAAGATATGCACTCTATCTCTCAAGTGTCTAGGCTACTGTTTACTCTCAGAGCACCCATGAAAACAAACACCACATAGACTTGGCAAGACTCTAAAATTGACAACCACACCACAAACACATACACATGAGGTTCAAAAGGTCTTTTAAGGTTGTAATGGGGCCAAGGCAAGGTAGAGGAAAGTATGGGATAAGTAGCTAAAACCCAAAGGAATAGAGGAGCAATGGGGAATAAGTGGGAACTAAGAAAGAGTAATAAACCCCAAATCCAAAATTAAAAATTAAGCATAAAAAGTAAACCCAAAACAAAATCAACCAAGTCCTCAAACCAATCCAAGTCTTCAAACCAAGACCTTATTTATTCAACTTCATTCCTTTTTTTCTGTTTTTTTTTTCATTTTTTTTTAAACGTGAACAATAGCATTTGAAAAATAAAGCAACAATTAGGCAATATATGTATATACATCAAGCATGACCAAAATACATCATCAAGCATGACCAACAAAAACATATCATCCAATGAAACATACCCCCCCCACCCCCCCCCCCCCACACACACACACTTATTCCCAAAACAATTCCAAAAGCTCCAAAATTCCTTAAGGGTAGGGTGAGATCATGGTTTTTCACTTAAGGCTTGTAATGAGCTTCAAAACAAAGAAAGGGGAACATAGGCTCAAAGGGGCTATCAAAGGAATTAATTCAAGGTAGGCTCATTTGGCTAGAGGCTTATAAGAACAAAATGCCTAAATCATCTCCCATCATGCATGTGAAGAAAGAAGTATCAACAAGAGTCAAGCCAAGACTATAGTGCAAGCAATCAATGGGGCAAAACACACCGAATAAAATAGATGATGATGGCTCAAATTCTCACCAAGGGTAAATCTATCACTTTCAATTCAAACTTTCAAAACTAAGTTGAAATGTAGAGAAAAAACAAGGATTTCTATTCACAAAATGCCATAAAACTCCTATTTCAAAAATAGTTACTCATTATCTGTACATAACCTATAATTCAAAGAGAACCATGCAATGTTGTACACAAAACATAAAACCAAAATAACAAAATTAACCTAGAATACCTAACAAAATTAACCTAGAAAACTCCAAATAAAGAACAAAAAAGAACAATCTCCCCCTCCCCCCCACACTTAAACACATTGTCCTCAATGTAGCACAATCATAAGATCAAGAGCAATCAAAACAATCGATAAATTTGGACAAGTGCAATAAAAGTAAAGAAGGAGATAGAAAAAGAAAACTCCCCAAGTCATGACGGGAGAGAATTAAGGTGAAGTAAAGAGGTCTCCTCTACCACTATATCCACCAAGGAGGGATTTATGAGGAATGGTTTCAGCCGGTGTCCATTGACCTTCAAGCTCTTATCTGTGGATTCACTTTTGATCTCAACTGTACCATAAGGAAAAACATTAGTCACCACAAAAGGACCAATCCACTTTGACCTCAACTTACCACTCATGAGTTCGAGCCTAGAGTTATACAATAGAACTTTCTGTCCAACCACGAAGTCCTTCTTAGCTATCAAACTATCATGGAACTTCTTGGTCTTCTTCTTGTAGAATTTGGAATTCTCATAGGCTTCGAAACGGATCTCATCTAGCTCAGTTGCAACTTCCTTTCCTCTCCAGCCTGATCAATAGAGAAGTTGCAGGTCTTTACAGCCTAGTAGGCTTTGTGCTCTATCTCTACAAGAAGATGACATGCCTTGCCAAAGACAACCTGATAAGGGGACATTCTCATGGGTGCTTTATAGGTAGTCCTATGCACCCAAAGAGCATCATCCAGCCTGGTGCTCCAATCCTTTCTATTCGGATGCACAATCTTCTCCAAGATCCTTTTTATCTCCTTGTTTGAAATCTCAGCCTGCGCAATAGTTTGGGGATGGTAAGGTGTGAAAATTCTGTGCACGACCCCATACTTTTTGAGCAAGGCATACATGGATTTGTTACAAAAATGGGTGCCTTGATCACTAACGATGGCTCTAGGGACTCCAAACCTGCAAAACAGATTAGATCTAACAAAATCTACAACAACCTTAGCATCATTAGTTCTGGTGGGTTTGGCTTCCACCCATTTTGAAACATAATCAACAGCAAGGAGAATATAAACAAAACCAAAAGAGACAGGGAAAGGCCCCATAACATCTATACCCCAGACATCAAACACCTTACAGAATAACATGGGTTGTTGATGCATTTGTTGTCTCCATGAAAGTGAGCCTCCTGCTCTCTGACAAGGCTCACAAGTGCTACAAATTCTCCACGCATCCTTGAAGATGGTGGGCCAATAGAAACCGCAGTCAAGCACCTTGCGAGCTGTCCTCTGTATGCCAAGATGGCCACCTGGTGCGGAAGAATGACAGAATTGTAGGATCGAGTCGATCTCAGGGTTTGGAATGCATCTCCTAATAATCTGGTCACTGCACAACTTCCACAAATAGGGGTCATCCCAAATATAATGTTAGCATCGCTCTTAATTTTATCATTTTGAGCTTTAGATGCTAAGGGAGGAAAAACAGAAGCAACCAAATAATTCACAATATTAGCAAACCAAGGAGTGGGGAAGGAATCAGAAATACTATACAGAATGTACAAATGGTCATCCGGAAAATCATCCCGAATGGGTGAGTCCTCAGACACACGCTCAATCCTACTTAGGTGGTCAGCCACGAGGTTCTGTGCACCGCTCCAATCACAAATCTCCAAATCAAACTCTTGGAGCCAAAGCATCCACCTGATGAATCTAGGCTTTGATTCAGCCTTCTTCAATAGGTACTTCAGAGCTGCATGGTCAGTATAAAGAATAACACGAGTACCAAGCAAATATGAACGAAATTTCTCAAGAGCAAAAACTATCGCTAATAGCTCCTTCTCTGTGGTAGTGTAATTTGCTTGAGCAGCATCCAAAGTTTTGGAAGCGTAGTAGATCACCCGAGGCAGCTTATCAATCTTTTGAGAAAGGACAACCCCCAATGCGTTATTGGATGCATCACACATTAGCTCAAATGGGGTTGTCCAATCAGGTGCCTGAATGATAGGGGTGGTAGTCACCGCACGCTTGAGGCAATCAAAAGCCTCTTTGCACTGGTCATCAAAATCAAATTCCACCTCCTTTTGCAGCAGATTGGATAATGGAAGGGCCACTTTGCTAAAATCCTTGATAAAGTGCCTATAAAACCCTGCATGACCAAGAAAAGAAGGAACCTCTCGAATGCAAGAGGGGTAAGGCAATTGTGAAATAACAGCTATTTTTGCAGGGTATACCTCTATGCCCCTACTGGAAATGATATGCCCTAAAACTATACCTTGTCTACCATGAAGTGACATTTTTCAAAATTCAGCACAAGGTTAGTTTCAATGCATCTATTATGAACTCTATCCAGACTATCCAAACAATCATCAAAAGAGGATCCATAAACAGTAAAATCATCCATAAACACCTCTATGCAACTCTCTAAAAAATCACTGAAAATGCTAAGCATACACTGCTGGAAGGTACCAGGGGCATTGGATAGGCCAAAAGGCATCCTCGTATAGGCAAAAGTGCCAAAGGGACAAGTGAATGTGGTTTTTTCTTGATCCTTAGGAGTAATATGAATTTGTAAATAAACAGAAAAACCATCAATAAAAAATAATGGGACTTACCTGCCAAGCGCTCAAGCATTTGATCAATGAATGGCAGGGGAAAATGATCTTTTCTGGTTACCTGGTTCAGCCTCCTATAATCAATGCAAACTCGCCAGCTGTTTTGCGCTCTTGTGGGGATAAGCTCATCCCTTTCATTCTTAATCACTGTGAGGCCTGTCTTCTTAGGGACCACTTGGACTGGACTCACCCACTGGCTGTCAGAAATGGGGTAGATGATTTCTGCTTGTAAGAGCTTGGTCACTTCCTTTTTCACCACATCTAGAATAACGGGGTTGAGTCGCCGTTGTGGCTGCCTCACTGGTTTAGCTCCATCCTCTAAAAGTATCCTATGCATGCCGGTAGATGGGCTAATACCAGGAATGTCTACTAAAGTCCATCCAATGGCTTTTTTGTGCTTCTTGAGCACTAGCAACAACTTCTTCTTTTGCTTAGCAGCAAGGGAGGCAGAGATGATCACTAGAAATTTTTCCTTGTCCTCTAAGTAAGCATATTTGAGGTTTGCTGGTAAGGGCTTCAACTTTGGTGTGGGTGGTGGCTAAACAGTGGGAGGAACCAGGGTAGGAGAAGAGGAAGGTTCCTCAGCCTATACCTCATAAAGCAAGTCAGAAGTATATGTACTTCTTGCAACATGGTAAGTGCATTCTGACTCTAAAAAATCAACATCAAGAGGTACAACACCCAGAAAATCAGAACCAGACTCAAATTCAAATTCACTCTCAGGATAAAAATCAGATACAAGATCAAATTCAAACTCAGATTTAGATTTAATGCATAAGGAATGACAAGTATGCAGATCAGATAAAAATGGATGTTTCCTACCATGAAGAACATAATCAAAATCAAACATATAATCATCAACAATCTGATCAATTATCTTAGCATGAAAAATAGAATGATCCTCAAATGGATGTTTCATGGCATCAAGAATGTTAAAATGAACAACAATATCACCAAATTCCATAGACAACGTGCTAGCATAAACATCTATCTTGGTTCGGGATGTTTTCATAAATGGTCTGCCTAAAATAATTGGAACTGAACCATGGGAAAATCCCTCTTCCATATTAAGAACGTAAAAATCAACAGGAAAAATAAGTTCACCAACCCGAACCAACACATCCTCTATGAAACCTACGGGGTAAGCAACACTTCTATTTGCCAAATGAATTACCACATCTGTAGATTGCAAAGGTCCAAGAGATAAAGAATTGAAAATGGATAAAGGCATGACACTAACTGATGCTCCTAGATCTAGCATGGCATTCTCAAATTTATTGTTCCCAATAATGCAAGGTATACAGAAAGTACCTGGGTCCTTAAATTTCTCAGGAATGTGAGGAATATATTTACCTATCAATGCTGACACATTTTTGCCCATGCTAATCCTTTCATTTCCTTTGAGCTTCCTTTTGTGGGTGCACAACTCCTTTAGAAACTTGGCATATCATGGAATTTGCTTGATGGCATCTAGCAGAGGTATGTTCACCTCTACTTTCCTGAAGGTCTCCAAGATCTCCTTTTCCGCTTCTTCCATCTTTTTGTTTGGAATTTCTCTAGGTGGGAATGGAAGAGGGATAAAAGGCTGCTGTAAGTTAGAATTACTAGAAGAAGGTCCACCTGCATGAAAATTTTTGTTAGGAAGCTTTCTCTTTTGTGCAACTATCTCATCCTCTTTTTCAGGTGTAGAATGAAGCTTGACAGGTTCAGGTGCAGGTGCTGCTACTGGTGGAGGCACTTGAATTTGGTTGCCAGACCTCAAGGTGATGACACTCACATTTTTTGGATTCTGCACAGTTTGTGAAGGCAATTTGTCAGAATTTTGGGACTGAGATTGGTTCAACTGAGTAGCCATCTACCCCATATGATTTGTCAGACTCTGAATGAAGGCTCTTGTCTCTTGCTAAAATTGCATATTTTGGATGGTCATTTGCCTCACTAACTCTTCTAAGGAAGGTTGAGGAGGGGCCTCAGTTGGTTGTTGCCTTTATTGTTGTTGTTGCTGCTACTGCTACATTGGAGGAGGAACATATGGCTTGCTTGGACCAGCAGCATTATGAAAAGGATGGACAGGCTGTTGTTGTTGTGGAGGACTTGCCCATCTCAGATTTGGATGATTGTCCTCCAACCTGGATTGTATTTGTTGCTCGAAAGGTCATAATTATTCTGCTGTTGTTGATTTTGCTGCTGAGGGGGTCTATTATAAATGTTTGCAACATAAGCTTCAGGTTGCTCATGGACTACAGATTGCTGCAAAGAAGGATAAAGATCTGTATGGTGATCTGTAGAAGAACATAGACCACAGACTCTTGCAACAGGTGCAGATTTCTGATTCATGGCAAGCTGAGTTACTAAGTTGACCAAGGCATCAAGTTTTCCCTCAAGCTTTTTATTTTCAGTAGATGAAGATGAATCCGTGGCCACCTCATGGACTCCTCTAAGGACAATAACATCATTTCTTGCACTGAATTGTTGGGAGTTGGAAGCCATCTTCTCAATCAAATTCTTAGCCTTAGCAGGGGTCATATCTCCAAGAGCTCCACCACTGGCAGCATCAATCATACTCCTCTCCATGTTGCTAAGTCCCTCATAGAAATATTAAAGAAGGAGTTGCTCAGAAATCTGGTGGTGAGGACAACTCGCACACAATTTCTTGAATCTTTCCCAGTACTCATACAAGCTTTCTCCACTAAGTTGCCTGATGCCTGAAATGTCTTTTCTGATGGCAGTGGTCCTAGATGCATGGAAGAATTTCTCCAAGAACACTCTCTTAAGGTCATCCCAGCTGGAGATGGATCTGGGAGTAAGGTAGTACAACCAATCTTTTGCCATTCCATCCAGAGAATAAGGAAAAGCCTTTAGGAAGATATGATCTTCCTGGACATTAGGGGGCTTCATGGTGGAACAAACAATATGGAACTCCTTAAGATGCTTATGAGGATCTTCACCTGCAAGACCATGAAACTTAGGTAGCAAGTGTGTTAGTCTAGTCTTGAGAACATATGCTCAGAATGCTCAAAATGCTCAAAATGATCAGGATGCACACTATGCCTAGCTAATCTATGAAAGGTTCTATCTATTTCAGGATCAAAGGATTCTAAATCACCTGGATTGCCCCTAGTCATGCACTATATGCAACAAATAATGTGTTTCTCAACAAGCACCTAACAAGGGGGTAAAACTACAACTATAGTCAAACGATATCCAAATGAGCTGAAATTTTGTGAACAACACCCTAAAATCATGAAAAGATAGCACAAAAAATTTCAAACAAAAATTCAAAAGTCTAACAATGAAAACTACCTAAGGAAAGTTTAGAAAAATAAGACAATAATACCTAAAAAATAAAAAAAAACTTAGTAAGCGGCTGATTTTTTAAGTTTAAAATGGCAATGGACCTCCGGTCTATTGCCATGGCATGGGAAATTTTCTTCTACCCCAAATGCATATATAATAATTGTCATTCTGATACCCGGAGCAAAAGTTATGGTTGTTTTAAGTTTTGCTAAAAACAAGTTCCCAATTTTTTTGTCTCTCTCAAATTCAGCCACACCAAGTGCTCCTGGTATTTTTCACACAAAATATGGATCCAAAGAAACTACCACACAAAAAATCAGCCAAAAATAACAACTCTAACTATCAAAACAAAAATCGCCAATTAAATTGCAAAATCAGTCGCTAGTTCAGTCACTAAACATTGTTCACAACATTACACAAAAAAATCAGCATTACACAAAATCAGTCGCAATTTTGTGAGCAACTGAAACAGGGAAGTGCTAAACAAGGGACACGACTAAAATGCGAAATAGAACACTACACAAAAAAAAAACAACACACACTCACACACTAAACAACAGAGCTAGACTCAAAACAACTAAACACTATTATGAAACTTTGGACCACTGCTCCTCGGCAATGACACCCAATTTGATTGAGGCCGTACCCGAATCAAACAAACATTAAAAATGAAGTATATAGGAAGTGATCCTAGGTCGTCTCCCAACGAGCAATGGTCAACCAAACGCTCATAACAGATAGTAAGAAAATAGTAACGAATTGGGGGATGGGTTGTTTGTTTTTGTAAATTAAACAACAAGCAAATTTGAATTAGAAAATAACAGAATTAAAACATGTTGTTTCCCCTTGATTCACAAGCAAGTCTCTTATCCTAGGTAACGAGAATTTATCCTTAATCAGTTCAACCACTTAATCCAACCCTAAATTAAATTACTAAGCAAAAATTAACATAAGGTTGTCATTATGTGATTAAGCAACACATACACCAATTAATCATGAACGAAAGTGATCATTAAGCATGAACGTAAATTAAGCGCAGAGACAATTAATCAAGCACTAAGCATGCATGGATTAATAGAAACAAATATAGAGTAATTGGCGAAGAGGAAAAACTGATCAGAATTCAATAATAATAACAAAACCTCAAAGAGAGTTGTGCTTGATCCTCGAGAGAAAACAACGCTGGAGACTTAGCCTTCCATTAATCAGTAGAAAGCGAAATTGTAGATTGAAGCATAAACGAAATTTCAGAAAACAAATTTTATTCTACGTGAACAGTGCGCATGAACAGTAAAAATTGGAATTCTAAAATCCTAGAATTATTCTTCTCTTCGAAAAACTCCCAAAACTCCCTAAAACTAAAATCTTGGTGTTGTTATATTGGTTCTCAGCCCCAAAGCTTACAATTCTATTTTAAGTCCAAGCCCATAAACAAAATAAAATAAAATCTGGACAAGATAAGATAAGATTGGATGAAATAAAATCTGGATAAGATAAGATTTGATAAAATAAAATTGTCTGCTCTCTTCAAGTCCAAGCCCATAAACAAAATAAAATAAAATCTGGACAAGATAAGATAAGATTGGATGAAATAAAATCTGGATAAGATAAGATTTGATAAAATAAAATTGTCTGCTCTCTTCAAGTCCAAGCCCAATTCCGGATTCAAGTCCAATTGCTTATATTTCTCCTGAAATTAAATTAAATACACAAAATTAGTCAAGTAGGCCTAAATGATAAAACTGCATTATTAATTTGATAATTAAGGCTAATCAGTAATTAAAATGGTGACAAAAAGGGTTAAGAAATATGAGAAAATAATGACACATCACTATTCTACCATGATCGAGAGTTAAGCATTGGAACATAGACTTTTCTCCCATCATGTGTCGTGAGCAACCATTATCCAGGTACCATGACAGGAATCTGTTTCTTACTATCAAGGATATCTGTAACAAAAAAAAAATATTTTCTTAGGTACCCAAATCTTTTTAGGTCCTTTTGTGTTAGTCATGAAATGATTGGGTGAACCCGTCTTAGGACGATCCCTGCATCTGAATTTCATGTGTCCAGTTTTTTTCATAGAAACAACATACAATTGTGTCTTCATCATGAACATATACCTTTCCATCATATCCATTTCCAGATTTGTTAGAAGAACTTCTATAATATCCTAACAACTTGTTAAGATTGTCTATTCCTTTGATAAATTTGGATAATATAGTCTTTAAGGTTATTATTTCTTCATGAATTTTTACCCTTAAGTTCTTGATACTTCAAAAGCTTATTGTTCAAGAAACTCACTGATTTCTTGTGTTCTTCATATTCCACCCAAAGATTATGTTTTCCCATTTCAAGGTCTTCATAATATTTGTGTGTTTGTGCATTGATTGAGCATTTTTAGTTTAGTGTTTTTCTATTCTTCTTAGCTCATAGGACCTCTCTTTGACTCTTATTTTCTCACCTCAACTCAGTTTCAACTTAGGCAAATATATAGGCCTCATTGATAATTGTTGCTTATTTTCGGATTTTTTGTGCTTACTTGACTTATCTGCCTTCTACATGACCTATAGTGATGCAATCCTACTCTAACATACTCAACACCACTAATATATATGTTTTTATTCTTTTTACAGGTATTGAGGGAAGAAACCCAAAGTTTCAAGAACCTCTGGATTTGAGGTCAAATCCTTTTCAAGGGGGAGGGGATGATGTAATCCTACCCCCCAATGGCATTGGATAGAAGACTCTAAGAAGATTGAGCCAGAGATGCAAGAGAAGGCCCTAGGGTTCTCATGAGCCTTAGGGTAGATTTTGGGCCCATGGGCTAAGTATGAACCTAATTTTCTTTGTAAATATTAGAATATGATTTCCTTCTTTTAGGCTTTCCCTACAAATTAAGAACACCCTACCCTACGAGTTAAGGGTACCTTAGTAGTATAGGGTTTTAGCCTTGTAATTTAAGACATTTTGAGTAGTCTTTGTAGTAGAGACTTTTTTGTATTTTCATGTATTTTGGCATGGGGTGAGCTTAGCTATTGGAAGGGTGTGTGTAGTTCCCCCCTCTAGCTTCTCAAGGACTATGCTAAGATGCCTTTGGCATATTCTTGGAATATTCCTTTGGAATATTCTTGTGGCATATTCCTTTCCCATGTGTTAGAGTAACACCTTCCATTCTTGTAGCATCTAAAAGAAATATGCCAAGATGCCTTTGGCATATTCTTGCAATATGCTAAGATGCCTTTGGCATATTCTTGGAATATGTTAAGATGCCTTTGGCATATCCTTGGAATATTCCTTTTAGATTCGCATGAAATGAAAATGAAATTCACTTTTCATTTAGTTAGTGACCTAGGCTATAAATAGAAACATATGTAATACTTGTCACAACTTTGATGAATTAGAGTCTTGTGAGACATACTTCAAAGTTCAACTTCTCTCCCTTTCTTCCTTCAATTTTCCATGTCACTTTCTCTCTATCTCATTCCCTTCCTCCTTTGAAGCTTCCTCTCTAAGCTTCTTATCCAAGGCACTCTCTTGGTTGTAAAGCTTTTCCTTCCATGGCTTATTGCTTAGTGGATGGCGCCTCCTCTCACCTCTTCTCCTTTATCTTCTGCTACAACTCCATGGCTAAAAATCACCATTGAAGAACCTTATTGAAACTCAAAGATCCAGCCACCATAGAAGCTTCTCAAGCAAGCTTCCATCAAGTGGTATCAAAGTACAAGAGCTTTAAGTAAGTACTCCTTAAACCTCCATTATCCTTCATTGTTATTTCTTAATTTTTCTACATGTATTTCCTCACATGTCTTGTGTTGAATGTTGTTAACATGATCCTTTAGAATTTCCACCGATTAAACTTGCTACAAAAGCTAGATTTTATTTTCTATGGTTCAAATTTCTTGTTCTTGTTCTTGAACCATGAATTGTGTTGAGTTTAGGTTCCTTTGAGTTTTGTATTGCTATTTCTTTTTGTGGCTGAAACTGTTAGTCGTCATTTACAACTAACTTTTGTATAGAAAAATTTTCCAAAATGTATATAAATCTCCCAATTTATGGTTCTTTTTGGTAGGATTGTAAATAAAATTGCTTTGTTTTGATCTCTGCTCAGTAGAAGCCTCTTTACATGGAATTAATGTTAAATTTTCTTTAATTTCAGGCAAAAAGGAGCTATTTTGAAGAAGTGCCAAAGAATTCATCGCGCTAAGTGAGCTCAATGCGCTTAATGCACATCAACGGCTAAGCCCAACACCAGCATGCTTAGCAAGTAAAGGGGAATCTGGAAAGACATCTGCTATGCAAGCACGTGCTTAGCGCGTTATTAGCTCGCTAAGTGAGTCGTCTGTTGCTTTCCAGGCTTAGCGCGAGATTGTCGCTAAGACAAATTCACTTACTCGCGCTAAGCGCGAGATTGGCGCTAAGCGCGACGTCAAGATCAGGAAGCCCTTTTTAAGCTTGATTTGCACAGAATTGAGAGGGAGTGAAGAGAACTATTCACTACTCAGAGGCCTGAAGAGTGTGAATTTCAGAGAGCGTAGAGTAGAGCAAGGGGCCAAGTTTTCATCTTTTAGGGAGATTAGTGAGTTTTTGAGTGATTGTGAGATTCCTAGAGGTGGAGGAGACATCCCCACTCCTTTGTAAGCAAGCAATTTCTTTTGATTCCTCTTCTTCAGTGTAAAAAGCGCTTCCTTGCCATAAAAGGATAAAACCCTCAGTTGGGGATTCTTATTGAGTAGTTGATGTAAACTCTTTTTCATATCTAATTAAGGTTGTTTTATGTCTTCACTGCTTCTATCTATGCTTATTGTATGCATACTTGTGGCTTGATCACCCATTTGTGTGTGCCGTTAGGGACTTTAGCATTGGGAAATGTACTGCTTCCTTAAAACTTGATAGAGCAGGGACTGAATAACTGCATTGCTAGGGATAATGTGCAGGGTTTTAGTTTTCTTTATTAGGCTAAGTTCAACAAGAGGGATCTGCGAACGAAGTTTGATTTAAATTAGTCCAAACTCTAGAGGAATCGGTGTTTGGTATTTTCGTCCTCAGCATAGAACACAAGAACATCTTTAATTAGAAAAACATCTTTAATTGCATCAACTTACTCAGTAGGAGGACCGAATGCCTTTAGATATATGTTTTCACACTTACTTGTTCTCGTTTATTGCTTTTACTTAGGATAGAACATATTTTTGCTTTAATTCACAATCATTAATTTCTGTTTGCAAATGCCTGCTTATTTAACAAAACTTTGCTAAATGAACAAGTTCCCTGTGTTCGATACTCGGTTCATTCTGTTTTAATTATTTTACTTGGCGACCCGATGCGCTTGTTGGTAAGACCACTCCCATATAAAAACAAGTAATACCAATTTGGAAGAGGGAGTAAACAGGTATTCTGGTCGAACAGAAACCTAAACCATAAAATTCTTACAAAAACATTAAAGTAGAAGAAAAACTCAAAAATCTAGAGTGACATTTTCACCTATTGTAGTTTTGTCACAAAAGTCATGTCTAGTCATGAAATTTGTCACATAAGATTCCTTATGTTGTGCTGAATTTTATTTTTCTTGTTTCTTTGCCTAAATCATTTGTTCATGAGTGTACGAAATTGTTTTTAGCCTATTATTTGATTTGAGTCAAATCTTGCATGTTAATTAGTCCTTAACATGTTCATGCAAAATTCTTAGAGAGTCTTTGATTGTTAACCTTTTCTTGAACTTTTAGGTTTCCTTATGATTGTGTCTATTGTGAATTTGAGTTTTGGTGATTGAATTGCTGGCTGAAATTTTGATCCTAAGTGTATATTGAACTCCTAAAACTGTGGTAAACAAGCCTAGTGAGTTTAACATACATAGGAAAGTTGAAAGTAAGCCTAAGACAATCAATATACCATGCTTAACAAATTCAAAGCCTAAAACTACTGGTGCTGGAAGCTTGAACATACGAACTTATCAAAATTACTGGGAATTGGTCACTACGACTTTTGAACTAAAATTTTTACTGAATTTTCTAGACATCTGGAAAAAAATTAGAGAAAAAGAACCAAGTGATTTTGGTAAAAGGAAAAAATAATACAATTTGGTAGAAAAAAATCAGTGTCCAGGAAAAAAATAAAAAAAAAAAGTGAAAGGGAAGTGTGCTTGTTGTTTTGGCTCAAAATTTGTTCTATAATTAATACCTATTTTAGACCAATCATAGTTCTGAAATTTCAATTGAAAAGTAGTGTGAAAACAAGTGTCAAAACTAGATATTTCTTGAGTCTTTTTTTTATAGTTTTTTTTACTCTACTCTAGAGCCATTCTAGGTTTCTCTTTGAGTCCTAGTTTGCTTTTATGTGCTTTTCATTGCTTTAATTGTTGAATAATCCTTGAAAATTTTTCATGTTAAAACTCTATTGGTTTAGCTTTCATTTCATTTGTGGTCTTTGGTTGTTGCTTGATGCAATCCAATGCCCCAAGGGAATTGGATAGAAGACTCCAAGAAGATTGGGCCATAGAGGCAAGAGAAGACCCTAGTGTTCTTATGAGCCTTAGGGTAGATTTTGGGCCCATGGGCTAAGTATGAGCCCACTTAATTTTGTACATATTAGATTAAGGTTTCGTTATTTTTGGGCCTTGTATTTAGGGCTCCATAGTGTAGGGAGGGTACCATAGTAATGTAGGATTTTTCAGCCCATGTATTTTAGGGCACCTAGACTAGTTTTTGCATTAGGGGTAGTTTTGTAATTTCACATGGATTAAGTGCACTATTTGATGTGTGTTTGTGTTGGGAGATAAATTTAATTGAATTGGAGAAGCCCAATCCAATTAAATTATGGAGGGGGAGGTGAGCATTTGCTTGCTACACCCTATTGTCACATCATATAGTCACACTTTGCGCATGTCCTTCGTGCTTTACATGCCTCATGACACCTAAGCACACTTAATGGAGAATCTTGGACTTGATTTTGGATTAGTGGGCTGAACCATAGCTAAAATTAACTAATCATAGTTAGTGACATTTTGGTTCCAAATTTGGCTCCACAAATTCAAATTCAAATTCAAGTGAAATTTAAATAGAAATTCAAATTTCCCTCCAATTTTGTTTGATACTTAGGCTATAAATAAAGGCATTGTGTGTGCATTTTGGTCAACTTTGATCATTTGAGAATTAAAATTCAAAGTTTAGACCTCATTTGAGGCATAAGATTTTGTGCTCCTTCTCTTCTTCTCCCTCCACTCATCTTCGCCTACCTTCAAGCTCTTATCCATGGCTTCCTATAGTGGTGAGCTTGTTCTTGACTCATCTTCTCCTTGAAGTGACTTCTCCAATCATCTTTCTTCCTTCTCCAGTTCACTTCCATTGATATTCAAGAAGAAAAGGACTCCATTTATGAAGAAGATCCAAGGCCTACAAGCTCCACATGGAGCTACATCATTGCTTGTCTCTTTGTTTCTTGGTTTATGAGTTGCCATATAGGAAATTGGAAAGGAGGATTGGTGACATCAATTGGAGAATTTGAGTCAAGAAGCAAGGGGCTAACACACTTAAGAGCTATTGGACTAAGAAGCACTCCAAATTGAGTGAAACACCAAAGAGAGAATAGCCACCAAAATTGAGGAATTTTTTTTCTAATTTTGTAATTGGCAATTTGCTTTGCTTTCAAATTTTGTAACAAAAATGTGTTTCATTGGAAGTAAGTTGGGAGCATCCAATAGGTCACCCTACTTCCATTTGTGTGTAATAATTTTAGGCAATTTTCCCTTAGGATAGTGAGTGTTTTGTTGGGAACCTTAAATAAGGTCATCCAAACACTCTTAGGATAGTGAGTGTCTTGCTTACCTTCATAGCTTATTTTCTTTACTAGTCACGCCCAGTTTATCTTGTTATTATATAATACTTTCTTCTTCCTATCACGCTTTTCTTGAGTTCTTTTGAACCCTAGCTTTTACCTTTTGCAAACCCCCAACAAGAAAGAACCACAACTTAGGAACCAACATGAGTCACCATTCATCTAGTGTTAATGGGGAGGGTACTAGCTAGTCATAAGGACCCTCTATCTAGAATATTAGATGAGTTGAGTTCCCTTTAGTTATGGAAAGAAAAACTAGAAAGAAAAGAAAAAGGAAAAGAGAGGGTAGAAATAAGTCAAGATGAGAGGGAACAAATAAGGAAAAAAGAAAGAAGGAAAATACTAAAAGAGTTAAGAAAATAAAAACATGCCTCCTATAGTAGTCATGACTCTTGCAAAAGCCTAAGTGAAGAACTTAGTGACTATTATAGAGGAAGGCATAGGTCATATCCTAGACCTCACTCCCATAGGAGAGAAAAGGAAAGAAAGCCTCAAGAGGATAACATTAACCTCCCATACTTCAATGGAAAGGACAATGTAGAGGCTTATTTAGATTTGGAAATGATGGTTGAGCAACTCTTTGCTTTCCATCATACAAGTGAGGAAAGGAAGATTCCTTTGGCTACCCTTAGCTTCCAAGATTATGCCCTCTATAGGTGGACTTCCCTTGTTAGGGAAAGAAGGATTTATGGGAATCCTCCAGTAGAGTATTGGAATGACTTGAAAAGTCCCCTTAGGAAGAGGCACATCCCCTCCTACTATGAAAGGGAGCTTAGGGACAAGCTTCAAAGGCTTAGATAAGGGAGTATGAGTGTTGAAGAGTATAGGTAAAAAATGGAACTACTCCTTTTGAGAGCTGGGCTTAGGGAGGAGGAAAGAACAAGTATTGCTAGGTTCCTTAGTGGACTTAATATGGAAGTGAGGGATAAGGTTGAGCTCTTCCATATAGGGACCTAGATGACCTAGTCCAACTTTGCATAAGGGTAGAGCAACAACTTAAAAGAAAGCCTACTTTAAAATCTTATGGCTCTCACTCTTATCCAAAGAAAGACCAAGGTTAAGGAAAAAGAAAAAGAAGGATAGTAAGGCCTTGTCTTTATTAAAGGCCAAGGGGAAGGAAAAAGGGGAAAAGGATTCCTCCAAGAAGATCGTTAAGAAGGAAAATCATTTTGCAACAAAAGGTGATATCAAAAGAACACTCCTTCTTAAATAATCCTTCTATCTTCTCCTATCAAGGGAAACCTCCCTTAGCACTACCATACCTCTTGAGCTTGAGGTTATTCCTCAAGTAAAAGAGTTGTTGGATGAGGGTTTGGTTCGTAAGAGCTTAAACCCCTGTGCTTTGTTGGTGCCCAAAATAGGTATTAAGAGGCACCAAATCCCTATGATAGGTGGTATGATGAATGTGTTGAGTGGTGCAACCCTCTTTGGTAAAACCACCCATGCATCCAATATCTTCATGATTCACATACATAGGGACTCATTAGGTAGGTTTGTTCTTATTTTTGGTTTCAATACAAACCTAGGTGCTCATATGGAACACCTTAGGTTTATCATACTTTTTGGTAGGAGTAATCAACATGAAAATATAAAAAGGTATGTTTTATTTCATTACTTTCCTTAATTTTTTAAATAGTGATCAAGTGGTTTCCACAGACCCAAAGAGAATAAAGGTCCTTCCTGAGTGGCCTACTCCGCCAAGTATAAGAGAAATTTGGGGCTTGCATGACTTAACAAACTCTTACAAAAGGTTTGTCCTATATTTTTCTATACTTGTAGCACCACTCATTGAGTTGGTGAGGAACCATGTTCCCTCATGGGAAGGTACCCAGGAAAGAGGTTTTTAGACCTCACCCTACTTTAACATACTCAACACCACTAATATATATGTTTTTATTCTTTTTACAGGTATTGAGAGAAGAAGCCCAAAGTTTCATTAACCTCTGGATTTAAGATCAAATCCTTTTTAAGGGAGAGGGGATGATGTAATCCTACCCCCCAAGGGCATTGGATAAAAGACTCTTAGAAGATTGGACCAGAGATGCAGGAGAAGGCCCTAGGGTTCTCATGAGCCTTAGGGTAGATTTTGGGCCCATGGGCTAAGTATGAGCCCACTTTTCTTTGTAAATATTAGAATAGGCTTTCCTTCTTTTGGGCCTTGTATTTTTGCAATTTTAGGTTTGTAGGATATCCTACAAATTAATAACACCCTACCCTACGAGTTAAGGGTACCTTAATAGTATAGGGCTTTAGCCTTGTATTTTTAGGGCATTTTTAGTAGTCTTTGTAATAGAGACTTTTTTGTATTTTCATGTATTTTGGCATGGGGGTGAGCTTAGCTATTAGAGGGGTGTGGAGTTTCCCCCCTCTAGCTTCTTAAGGAATATGCTAAGATGCCTTTGGCATATTCTTGGAATATTCCTGTAGAATATTCTTGTGGCATATTCCTTTCCCATGTGCTCGAGTTACACCTTCCATTCTTGTGGCATCTAAAGGGAATATGCTAAGATACCTTTGACATATCCTTGGAAATTCCTCTTTGATTCACATGAAATAAAGTGAATATCATTTAGTTAGTGACATAGACTTTAAATAGAAACATGTGTAACACTTTTCACAACTTGGATGAATGAGAGTCTTGTGAAACATACTTCAAAGTTCAACTTCTCTCCCTTTCTTCAATTTTCCACACCACTTTCTCTCTCTCTCATTCTCTTCCTCCATTGAAGCTTCCTCTCTAAGCTTCTAATCCAAGGCACGCTCTTGGTGGTGAAGCTTCTCCTTCCATGGCTTATTCCCTAGTGGATGGCACATTCTCTCACCTCTTCTCCTTTATCTTTCGCTGCAACTCCATGGCTAAAAATCACCATTGAATAACCTTATTGAAGCTCAAAGATCCAGCCTCCTTAGAAGCTTCTCAAGCAATCTTCCATCATATAGGACACTACCAAATGCCAAATGGTGAATATGAGTAATCCCTAGAAAGCTAAGGGAAAAAGCTACAATTGTTTTAGAAATAAGCTTAGGCCAATTCTTTTGTTTTGAGGGTCATTTTAGGCTTGGAAGTCAGAGCCTTTGCACTTGGATAATTGGGCTGCGAAATTAGGTTTTGCTTTGTGTAATTAGCTTAATTAGATAGATTAGATGGGCCTAATCAAGACCCATCTTTTCCTTCCAATTAGTCACAATATATATTAGTATAGTTAGTTAGTTATTTCCATTTTGTATGAAATAGAATTTAGAAACTTCTTTTGCAAGCTTTTAGAAAAAACTCTTTTCTCTCTTTTTCTCTCAATTGTTATTCATTTTTCTTGCACAAATTTTGTTGCTCTTCCATTGGTGATGATCATGAAAGGCTAAAAACCTAATCAGTCCAAGGATCTAGTCCAAGCAAGAAGGAATTTAAGTTCTGGTTTAGTATTTCAAATCCTGTGTGAATATTCATCTTCTTCTTCAATCCTATTTTTCATTTTCATGATTATGAGGGTGCTTAGGATTGGAACTGAATTAGGTTATGGATTCATTTCCTAATTTCAAATTTAATCACAAATTGATTGGATGATGTTTCAATCTAATTTGATATCTCAATGAATTTAGGGATTAATTCCATTGAACTACCTCTAATGACATTGACTAAACTTTCACAATATGATCATCGCTTGTAGCAACTATGATAATTTGAATTGCTATTAAATCTATTTCATATTCTGCTTTCAAAATTCTATTCTATCTTAAATTCTGCACTTCATTTTTTGTGTTTTTGCATTCCTTTCAAGGCCTGCAAAATTATTCCTGTACTGCAAAATTAGACAAGCGGCCTCAGATATCTTAAGAAGGGGGGGTTGAATTAAGATATCCCAAATTACTTTCCCCAATTAAAAATTTATTTCACTTTCTTTTCAAGTTATAGATTCCCTTAACTATGAACTTCTTAAATATTAATTCAAATAAAACAATTTGAATATGAATGTAAAGCAATAATAAACAAAGGAGATTAAGGGAAGAGAAAGTGCAAACTCAGATTTATATTGGTTCGGCCACAACCTTGTGCCTACGTCCAGTCCCCAAGCAACCCGCTTGAGAGTTCCACTATCTTGTAAATTCCTTTTACAAGTTCTAAACACACAAGGACAATCCTTCCTTTGTGTTTAGAATTCCTTTACAACAAGAGACCCACAGTCTCTTAATCCCTTAGAGAATGAGTAGAAGAAGAAGAATGAATCTCTCTAGAAAGAGATAGATTTTACAGATTGAGCGCTCAAATAATTCCTTAATGAATTGCAATTGAATTGGCCAAGGAATTCTTAAGAGGATAAAATGAATTTGCTCTCTGAGAGGATAAACACTTTTTGTTCTAAAAAAACTCTTTTCAAATCGTATCTCAAGTCACACATATATAGGCCTATGATAGCCATTCAATAACCACATGAAAGGATGTGACTGTTGAGAATGTTTTCTGAAAAACTCCTTTGGTAATCGATTACAATAAGTGTGTAATCGATTACACTCTTTAGAATTTGAATTAAAACGTTCAGAAACTGCTGGTAATCGATTACCATATATGTGTAATCGATTACACAGTGCAAATTTTGAATTCAAATTTTAATAGCTGTTGTAAATCAGTTTTGGCCACTGGTAATCGATTACATCCTCTGGTAATCGATTACCAGAGAGTAAATTTGTTGAAAAACACTTTTTTAACTTAAAATTCTTGGCCAAACCTTTTGCTAATCCAATTGGAATTCCCTTCCATTTTAATATCCTTTCTAAGACTCTATAGACTGTCTTGATCATCCATCTTGATTATCTCTAATTGCTTTGTCTTGAGTAAATCTTTGAGAAGCATATGATTCATGTAATCCTTTGGCATCATCAAAACATTCATCTTGATCCTTTATTCTACAATCTCCCCCTTTTTGATGATGACAATACCTGAAATCAAGACAAGCTATATGCAAGATGATAGCACGTTCACACAACCCTTACTCCCCCTATCTTTTGGCATGTATGCCTAACTTTTCTTAACGATAAATTTCTAAATTTCTAATTGATTTCTAACCCATGTTCTCTCCCAAGTTCTCTCCCCCTTTGGCAACATCAAAAAGAACTAGAGCAAGGCAATCAATATCCAAACATTAACACAATAAATATCCAAACAAAGCCAACCATTAAACCAAAATAAATCCATACATTGTCATAATCAACAAAAGCAATGTCTAGAAATATAATTATAGTGCAAGATTACGATAACTAGAGCAATAAAAAGGCAAATACACGGCGATAAAACAGAGTACTAATAATACTTAACCACTAATAATACTTAGTCTTAATAATAACATATAAGCTAAGAGGATGATGGAGGCGGTGGTGGTGGATCAAAGCAAGTACGGATGAAGGAGACATCTTCTTCAACTTTGGTGATCCTTGATTCCATGGCATCAAACCGCATGTCGACTTGCAATTCCATAGTATCAAACTTGTCACCAACAAAAGTCTGAAGACCATCGAACTTTTCCAAAAGCTTTCGAAGAAGAGAGGAATTATCTTCAACTGGTAGGTTGCCTTCATCATCAATGGGTGGAGCACCCTTTTTGACCCAAGAGCCATCATGCTCTTTGCGGTAACCAAAAGAAGAAATCACAGCAGCACCAATTAAAAAGGATATCTTGATTGGAACGTAAGGTTCAGAATCAAGAGGAATTTGAAAATGGCGGAAAAAGAGAGTGACAAGCTGTGGATATGGTAGTGGAGCATTTAATCGCAATGCCTTATGCATGCGATATCTGACTAAGTGTGCCCAGTCAAGTTGACACCCTGTATGAAAGGCCCACATGATAATTAGATCTTCCTCAGAAACCTGGGCAAGGTTGGAAGACCATGGAAGCAAAATACGCACAATTAAATAGTGAAGGATGCGGCTTTCAAAAGCCAATGACCCGGCAAGAAGACGTCCGGTCATATCCGCATTGTTGGTGCAAACCAACTGGCGGGCATCACGGGCAGAGAAATCAAATTTCCAGTCGTCATTCAGTGTACCTTCAAATGGTACACCGTCACTGGGTAATTTGGTTAAGTCATGGAAAAGGGATTGGTCAATGACCATTTTTATCCCAAAAATTTCAGAAATCAGAGTGCTGTCCTGAATTTTAAGATTACAATAAAAAGCTTTAACCAATTCAGGATAAATAGGCAATTGTAATGACATAAAAGGTAGAAGACCTAAGTTCTGAAAGGCTTGAATGCAATCAAAGGTTTCAGCAGAAAAGAATTCCATATCAATAAACTTAGGGTCGATAATGGAACAAGATGAGAAAAGATTGGAGTACCATTTCTGCTGTTCGTCGGAAGAAAACACTGGGGAAGAGGACAATGAGGGTGGAATTGGTGCTGTGGATGCGCTAGTGGCTCCAGAACGATGAGCTCTTGAAGCCGAAGCGGAGGCGGAAGAACCCTTTCGTTTCTTTGACGATTCTACCATTTAAGGGAGTTTTTTTGTAGATTTTAATCGGTGAAATCAAAAGAAAAATGAAAAAGAAGAAGATTGCACTTTACGGGAGTCGATTTGATGAAGAAATGAGTGAGATAGGAAGGTTTGGAGGTTTGGGAATGGAGGTACGGCGCAAGGAGGAAGGGGCTGCGCAGGAGATTTCTGAAAACGTGATATTTATAGAGCAGGACGCGTGGTAATCGATTACAAGTAATGGTAATCGATTACAGGAGGAGGCAGCCTACTGGTAATCGATTACATGAATATTGTGTAATCGATTACAGGCCATCTGTTCTAGTGTAATCGATTACACTAAATGGTAATCGATTACCAGAACCTATCCTAGGCTAGTTTCTTAAGAGACTATCTATGTTTATGCTAAAATACATCCTATATGATTAATTTTCAATACTAACACACTAAATTCAATCATTCAATTATTATATACACAAGAAATCATAAATTATATCATAAAAACAAGAATTCAAACAAGATCAAACAAACAAATTAATCTACAAACAATAAATAAGAGTAAATCAATCAATCAATCAACCAATCAATCCCTATTTTGCTAAATCTCTTACATCTAAGAGACCTAATTCTCTTCTAATAGAGAAGAACACTTCCTTGGGGAGAGGTTTTGTGAAAATATCAGCAAGTTGATTCTTAGTATCAACAAACTCTAATACACAATCTCCCTTTAGGACATGATCTCTAAGAAAGTGGTGTCTAATCTCTATATGTTTAGTTCTAGAGTGTTGAACTGGGTTTTTGGATAGATTTATGGCACTAATGTTATCACACCTAATAGGTATACGATCAAGAAGGATACCATAGTCAGATAATTGTTGCTTCATCCATAAAATCTGTGCACAACAACTACCGGCAGAAATATATTCCGCTTCAGCAGTGGACAAAGCAACACTATTTTGTTTCTTACTATGCCATGAGACAAGAGCGGATCCAATGAATTGACAAGTTCCACTTGTGCTTTTTCTATCAGTTTTAGATCCGGCAAAGTCAGAATCAGAATGTCCTATTAAGTTACATGTTGAGTTCTTAGGATACTATAATCCTAAATTTATTGTACCTAATAGATATCTCACGATTCTTTTAACTGCACTCAAATATGATTGTTTGGGGTTGGATTGAAACCTATCACACATGCATAAACTAAACATAATATCAGGCCTACTAGCAGATAAATAGAGAAGAGATCCGATCATACCTCGATACTGTTTCATGTCTATAGATTGACTAGATTCATCTTTATCTAAGTAACAACTAGTGCTCATAGGTGTGAACATGTGTTTTGCACTATCCATCCCAAATCTTTTGATCAATTCCTTGCAGTACTTGGATTGATTGATGAATATGCCTTCTTGAGTTTGCTTGATTTGTAATCCCAGAAAGTACTTTAGTTCTCCCATCATTGACATTTCAAATTCACTTTGCATATCAAGGGAAAACTCCTTGCACAATGAATCATTAGTGGATCCAAAAATTATATCATCAACATATATTTTTCTCTTTATGAACAATGTGGTATCCACTTTACCTCTAGAGAATTTTTTTTCTAGAATAAAATTGCTTAAGCGTTCATACCACGCCCTAGGGGCTTGTTTCAAACCATAAAGAGCCTTTTGTAATTTATAAACATGGTTTGGTTTATCAGGAATTTCAAAACCAGGGGGTTGTTCAACATATACCTCTTCTTGAATTAAGCCATTTAGAAAGGCACTCTTAACATCCATTTGATAAAGTTTAAAATCCATTATGGATGCATATGCCAAAAGCATTCTAATGGCTTCTAATCTTGCAACAGGAGCATATGTTTCTTCATAGTCTATTCCTTCTTCTTGATTGTATCCTTTTGCTACTAACCTGGCTTTATTTCTAATAATTATACCATGTTCATCTAATTTATTTCTAAAAACCCATTTTGTTCCTATAACAGGATAATTTTCAGGTTTTTCTACTAATTTCCACACATTGTTTCTTTCAAATTGGTTCAGTTCTTCTTGCATGGCAATGATCGAGTTATCATCTACTATGGCTTCTTTTATATTTTTAGGTTCAATCATAGATACAAAAGCCATATTATTGCATAAATCTTTAAGAGAATGTCTAGTTGTTACCCCTTTTGAGATATCACCAATAATGTTGTCGAGGGGATGATCTCTTGAAGCTTTCCATTCTCTTGGAAGTTCATCATTGGATTTGACTTCTTCTGGAGGATTTTCATTGTTTCCTTTATCATTTCCTTTGGAATCTTGTTCATCAATATTCATATGTTCTAAAGAATCTGCAATATCATCTAGCATATTCTTTCTTGACAAGATATCATTAGATTCATCAAAGGTAACATGAATGGATTCCTCGATATTCATAGTTCTTTTATTATATATCCTATATGCTTTGCTTTGTAATCAATATCCAAGAAAAATACCTTTATCAGATTTTGCATCAAATTTTCCTAGATTATCTTTTCCATTATTGAGCACAAAGAATTTGCAACCAAAAACATGTAGATGAGAAATATTAGGTTTTCTACCATTAAATAACTCATATGGGGTTTTCTTTAAAATAGGTCTTATTAAGGCCCTATTCATGATGTAACATGCAGTATTGACCGTTTCAGCCCAAAAATACTTTGGAAGAAAAGTATCATTTAATAAAGTTCTTGCAATTTCTTCCAATGACCTATTTTTCCTCTCAACAACTCCATTTTGTTGAGGGGTTCTTGGTGCAGAAAAATTATGTTCAATACCATGTTCATCACAAAATAATTCAAAATCTTTATTTTCAAATTCACCCCCATGATCACTTCTAATGGATGCAATCTTGAGATTTTTCTTGTTTTGTATGATTTTAGCAAGTTTTCTAAATGCTTGGAATGAATCACTTTTATGTGTAATAAATAATGTCCAAGTATATCTAGAGAAATCATCAACTATAACTAGAGCATAGTAATTTCCTCCAAAACTCATGGTTCTAGATGGACCAAATAAATCCATATGCAACAATTGTAAGGGTTGAGTGGTTGAAACAACATTTTTAGGTTTGAATGAGACTCTTGTTTGTTTGCCCTTTTGACATGCATCACATAGTTTATCTTTTTCAAATTTCAATTTAGGCAAACCAACTACTAAATCTTTTGAAATTTATTTATTTAAGTGATCCATGTTTATGTGAGCAATTCTTTTATGCCATAACCATGGATCTTCATCTTTACTAAGAAAGAAATGATTGTTTTCTTGTTTTATGCTTAAGTCTATCATGTAAACATTATTGACTCTATGTCCTATATACTTTATATTAATGTCATGCTTATGTTCTATAAGACATTTCTGAGAATCAAATGATACTAGATAGCCTTTGTCACATAGTTGACTAACGCTAAGCAGGCTATGCTTAAGTCCTTCAACAAGTAGAACATTTTCAATGGAGTTTGAAGAATTTGTACCTATTTTACCCACTCCAAGGATTCTACCTTTGTTGTTGTCACCATATGTTACATGCCCGCTTTTCTTTGGATAGATATGTGTAAAATTTGATGCATCTCCAGTCATATGTTTTGAGCATCCGCTATCTATGTACCACTTCTTTCTCAAAGATACCTGCATAATTAAGTTTTTGACTTAGGTACCCAAATTTTATTGGGTCCTTGTATGTTAGTATAAACTGAGGATCCTTTTGGGACCCATATCATTTTAATGTTACTGTAATTTTTCTTGAAGTAGCAAGTTGATATGCCATGACCTCTTCTTCCACAGTAAAAACAAGTGATAGAATTAGAATTACATTTTTGTGTGGAAGTGGAAAAGTTTTTATGAAACTTTTGTTGTTTATCAGATTTATACCCTAGTCCATTTTTATTAGACACATATCTTTGTTTACTTAATATAACATCTAAATTATTTTTACTATATGAAAATTTTGCAAGTGAATTCTTCAAGTCTTTAATTTCTTTTACATCTTTATCACAACAACTACAAGAATCTGATATTTTCTTGTCAGAAATAGTGGAGATATTAACTTTTTCATTTGTTTTAGAAATTGAGACTTCATTTCTAAGAAGATCTAATTCTTTGTTTAATTTCGAAATCTCATTTTCTAACTTTGAAATTGTTTTCTTTGAAGATGAAACTAATTTTGCAAGTTTAATTGACTCTTTATGCAGATCAGCAAATGCATCTTGCAATTCATCAAAAGAAATAGATAAGTTATTCGAAGATGTTACCTCTTCATCACTTTCGTAACTTTTAGCCATAAGGCAGAGATTTATCTCTTCATTTTCATAATCTTCAGAGGATTCCATATCATTTTCATCCCATGTGATGTATGCTTTCATCAAGATGAATGTTTTGATGATGCCAAAGGATTACATGAATCATATGCTTCTCAAAGATTTCCTCAAGACAAAGCAATTAGAGATAATCAAGATGGATGATCAAGACAGTCTATAGAGTCTTAGAAAGGATATTAAAATGGAAGGAAATTCCAATTGGATTAGCAAAAGGTTTGGCCAAGAATTTTAAGTTAAAAAAGTGTTTTTCAACAAATTTACTCTCTGGTAATCGATTACCAGAGGATGTAATCGATTACCAGTGGCCAAAACTGATTTACAACAGCTATTAAAATTTGAATTCAAAATTTGCACTGTGTAATCGATTACACATATATGGTAATCGATTACCAGCAGTTTTTGAACGTTTTAATTTAAATTCTAAAGAGTGTAATCGATTACACACTTATTGTAATCGATTACCAGAGGAGTTTTTCAGAAAACATTCTCAACAGTCACATCCTTCCATGTGGTTATTGAATGGCTATCATAGGCCTATATATGTGTGACTTGAGACACGATTTGAAAAGAGTTTTTTTAGAACAAAAAGTGTTTATCCTCTCAGAGAGAAAATTCATTTTATCCTCTTAAGAATTCCTTGGCCAATTCAATTGCAATTCATTAAGGAATTATTTGAGCGCTCAATCTGTAAAATCTATCTCTTTCTAGAGAGATTCATTCTTCTTCTTCTACTCATTCTCTAAGGGATTAAGAGACTGTGGGTCTCTTGTTGTAAAGGAATTCTAAACACAAAGGAAGGATTGTCCTTGTGTGTTTAGAACTTGTAAAAGGAATTTACAAGATAGTGGAACTCTCAAGCGGGTTGCTTGGGGACTGGACGTAGGCACAAGGGTGTGGCCGAACCAGTATAAATCTGAGTTTGCACTTTCTCTTCCCTTAATCTCCTTTGTTTATTATTGCTTTACATTCATATTCAAATTGTTTTATTTGAATTAATATTTAAGAAGTTCATTGTTAAGGGAATCTATAACTTGAAAAGAAAGTGAAATAAATTTTTAATTAGGGAAAGTAATTTGGGATATCTTAATTCAACCCCCCCTTCTTAAGATATCTGAGGCCGCTTGTCTAACAAGTGGTATCGTTGCTTCATTCTTGTATAAAGTTTAGAAGCTTCAAGAAAAAAAGATGGCCTCAGCAAACTCCTTATTTCCAGAAGGGAATTCTATCAATAGACCTCCAATCTTTAATGGAGAGGGTTACCATTACTGGAAAACCCGAATGCAAATTTTTATTGAGGCAATAGATCTAAATATTTGGGAAGCCATAGAAATAGGGCCTTATATACCCACCACAGTGGAAAGAGTTTCAATAGATGGTAGTTCATCAAGTGAAAGCATAACTATAGAAAAACCTAGAGATAGATGGTCTGAAAAGGATAGAAAACGAGTACAATACAACTTAAAAGCCAAAAATATAATAACATCTGCCCTGGGAATGGATGAATATTTCAGGGTTTCAAATTGTAAGAGTGCTAAGGAAATGTGGGACACTCTTCGATTAACACATGAAGGAACTACAGATGTTAAAAGATCTAGGATAAATGCACTAACTCATGAGTATGAATTATTTAGAATGAATGCAAATGAAAATATTCAAAGCATGCAAAAGAGATTTACACATATAGTAAATCATCTAGCAGCCTTAGGAAAAGAATTTCAAAATGAGGATCTCATAAACAAGGTGTTAAGATGTTTAAGTAGAGAATGGCAACCCAAAGTAACGGCCATTTATGAATCAAGAGATTTATCTAACATGTCCCTTGCCACTCTATTTGGAAAGTTGCAAGAACACGAGATGGAATTATTGAGATTACACCAACATGAAGAAAATGACAAGAAAAAGAAAGGAATTGCTCTTAAAGCATCATCTTCAATTCAAGAAGAAAGTGATCAGGATAATGATCCAGATGATGATGATGATCTAAGTCTTTTTGTAAGAAGATTCAACAAGTTTCTTAAAATAAGAGGAAATCAGAGGCGACCCAATTTTAAATCAAAGAGAAGGACAGAAAATTCATCCTCTTCTCTAAAATGCTTTGAATGCAATCAACCTAGACATCTGAGGGTTGATTGTCCCATCTTCAAGAAAAAGATGGAAAAATCTGAAAAGAAAAATCATAGTGAAAAGAAACTGAAGAAAACATTCATCTTGATCCTTTATTCTACATAGTATACATACAACTAATATTAGTATAGTAGGTTTGCATCTATCTTTTGGAAAAAGAAAAAATACACATCGGTTGCATGTTTTGCATTTTGTTGCATTCTGCATTCTCCTTTTTCATACCACTAAATATTGGATATATTGCATTGGTTATGTTAATGTTGTTGTGTAGAGTCTGCGTGAGTAGTAGAGTATTTTGCATTGAGTAGTAGTGTAGTGTAGTTGTGTAATGTAATTGTGCATTTTGTGTCGTAGAGGTAAACTGACTTGTGGAGTTTGGTTGAACAACTTGGTTTTCAAAGTTTATCCCACACTCTCAGCAAAAGTAACTTTGATAGAGTTAGGTTTGGGTCAAAATTTTCAATTTAGCATCTAAATATGAGTTTTAGTGATAGGGGCATGTTGGTCATTTCACATGCAACTAGCTCAGAATGGGCTGAAACTTGGCCAAAATATGGAAAAAAATTCATACATCAAGGTTGTTATGACCCGCCTCGTCACTACAATGTCACTAACTCTAAAAACGTGTAATTTCAATTTTTAAATGAAAATCTCTATTAATTTGATTATGAAAATGAGAGTAAATTTTTCGCGATATACATTAACCAAACAATGCTCAAACACTTAAATCAATAAATACATACATACATACACACACACACACACACACACACACACACACACACACACACACACATATATATATATATGTATGTATATCTTAAACCATTATATACCATTCACATGACAAAAAATAATGTAGTCTTTACATGTATCTAAATCCGAGATTTACATGCCCAAATAATAAACAATCATGGAGCCACTACAAGGAGTTAATAACAAAACACAACTCTATCTCAAAATAATACCAACGTTATCACATCGGTTTGGAGGCTCCCACAAAAAAGAATCTCCCTCCACATCATCTACTATTGTTCATCTGCTCCCACGAACGAAACTTTGCGATCATCACAGGTACCAACCACATGGTACAAAATTGTAAGGGTGAGTTTATTATAAAAGAAACTAACAATTATCAAATGCCATAATTAGCAAGAGAAACAACAACAAGTACCATGCGCATACACAATAATCCATCAATTCAACATACAATTAACAACTATTTAGCAACTTTTCCACAATTCCAATCAATCATGCTCAGTATGATGCATGCACGTGACCTCAACTCTCTAATGAAATATGGTACCAGTCATCAGGAAATAGCCTCAGCGTGTCCACGTGACACTCACACTTAGGAAAACTAAGCAGCAAGTGTCGAGGTCATCCTTTTGTGCATTGGCAACTCCCCCCCTATGGTGATTAGCCTAAGTCACAAGGGAGTTCCAAATCGAGTGACATCCCCCAAGTACAAGTATTTTCCCTCATGAAAAACTACAAGTACTTACGGACAAAGTTTATACTATTTCCATGCAGTTTGAAGTATGGCACATGACCACCATCAATGCACTGACCATGGATAATTAAATATTCTAAGCCACCCCTTCACTCTAGATATGCTTAAAACTCTTTAACCATTCTATTTCTCCCACTAGGGATATCTAACTTGGTCACTGCACCCCCCATGTACATACACAGCATATATCATCACAATGACATTATCAACATTAGTAACATCTCATGTCAATGTCATTATCAACATTAACATCGTCTCATCTCAATGTCATTATCTACATCAACATCATCCCATCTCAATGTCATTCTCAACATCAACATCATCTCATCTTAATGACATTATCAACATCAACATCATCTCATATCAATATTATCATAAACACCAACATCGTCTCATATCAATTATTATCTCAATAATAACATCATCTCATATCAATACTATCATAAGCACCAACATCGTCTCATATCAATTATTATCATCAATAACAACATCATGAGTGATCACATTCCACAAATACATACATACATATAAAGTTCATTCATGTTTGAGATTCACATTCCCCAAGTCTTTGATAAGTGCCAAATTTCAATTATTTTTGGGATTAAATTGTTAGCACTTATTCTTTAATTGTAATAGTTTTCTTATAAACTATCCTTAGAACTAGTTGTAACTATATATTGTACATTTACTAATATTGTTGTTTAAATATGAAATATTCATCCATGATTTTGTAGGTTTTGATGGTTGTTTGTTAGATCTAGAAACAAAGCTAAAAGGAAGGGCAAAATGGTCTTCTCATGAAGATTTTAGACCCTAAATTCGCCCAGGCTAACATCTAGCTCACCTGGGCTAAGATATTACTTCAGCCCTAAGCAAGCAACTCACCTGGGAGAATGGTTCCTTTAACACTAAGTCACAAACTCACCCGGGTGAGCTATAGCTCGCCTAGGCGAATTTCTCTACACTAAATGGTTTTTTCTATAAATAGTCATGCAGGGGAAGACGAAAAGAGGAACCAACAGCTTGATGTTGGATCAAGTGGCCTCAGAATAATTAAGAAAAGGGGGTTGAATTAATTATTAATGTGTCTTGACTAATTAAAAATTTATCATTCTTAATGTTACTAGATTCAACAAGGCTTTTACTACTAAGTTAAGAAAGTAAAGAACAGAAACAAAAACTTAACCAAAAGTAAAAGTGACAATTAAAAATACACAGCAGAAATTAAAGAGTGTAGGGAAGAAGAAGACAAACACAAGATTTATACTGGTTCGGCAACAACCTGTGCCTAACTCCAGTCCCCAAGCAATCAACGGTTCTTGAGATTTCTTTCAATCTTGTAGAAACCTTTACAAGCCAAAGATCCACAAGGGATGTACCCTCCCTTGTTCTCTTTGAACAACCAAGTGGATGTACCCTTTACTTGAACTGATCCACAAGAGATGCACCCTATCTTGTTCTCAATATAACAACCCAAGTAGATGTACCCTCTACTTGTGCCACAAAGGATGTACCCTTCAATGGGTTAGGATAAAGAATTCTCAGGCGGTTAGTCCTTTGAATCTTTGTAAGGGGAAACAAAAGATATCTCAGGCGGTTAGTCCTTTGAAATCTTTTGTTTAAGGGGAAGGGAAGAGTCAAAAGAATTCTCATACTTCAAAGTTCCACTTCTCTCCCTCTTTCATTCCTTCAATTTCGTGCTCCCCCCTCTCTCTTTCTCTCCCTCTTTCTTTTCCTCCATTGAAGCATCCTTCCGAGCTTCTTATCCAAGGCTCATCTTGGTGGTGAAGCTCCTTCTTCCATGGCTTATTCCCTAGTGGATGGCGCCTCCTCTCACCTCTTCTCCTTTGTCTTCCGCTGCATCTCCATGGTGGAAAATCACAATTAAAGGACCTCATTGAAGCTCAAAGATCCAGCCTCCATAGAAGCCCCACAAGCAAGCTTCCATCAAGTGGTAATAAGAGCACAAGAGCTTCAAGTAGGTGCTCCTTAAACCTCCATTAATTTTTTGCTTTACCTTCTCTTCCATTGTTTTTTCTTCATTTTTCTCCATGTATCTCCTCACATGTCTTGTTCTAAATGTTGTTAACATGATTCTTTAGAGTTTGCATCGATTAAACTTGCTATAGAAGTTAGATTTGATTTTCTATGGTTCAAATTTCTTGTTCTTGTTCTTGAACCATGAATTGTGTTGAGTTTAGGTTCCTTTGAGTTTTGTCTTGTTATTTTTTGTGGCTGAAGCCTAAACCATAAAATTCTTACAAAAATATTAAAGTAGAAGAAAACCTCAAAAATCTAGAGTGACTTGTTCACCTATTGTAGTTTTGTCATAGAAGTCATGTCTAGTCATGAAACTTGTCACATAAGATTTCTTATGTTGTGCTGAATTTTATTTTCTTGTTTCTTTGTCTAACTCATTTGTTCATGAGTGTATGAAATTATTTTAGCCTATTATTTGATTTGAGTCAAATCTTTCATGTTAATTAGTCCTTAACATGTTCATGCAAAATTCTTAGAGAGTCTTTGATTGTGAACCTTTTCTTGAACTTTTAGGTTTCCTTATGATTGTGTCTATTGTGAATTTGAGTTTTGGTGATTGAATTGCTGGCTGAAATGTTGATCCTAAGTGAATATTGAACTCCTAAAACTGTGTTAAACAATCCTAGTGAGTTCAACATACATAGGAAGGTTGAAAGTAAGCCCAAGGCAATCAATATACCATGCTTAAAGAAACAAATCGTTGGTGCTGGCAGCTTGGACATACAAACTTGTAAAAATTACTGAGAATTGGTTACTTCGAATTTTGAGCTGAAATTTTTACTGAAATTTCTAGAAATCTGGAAAAAAGTTATAAAAAAAGAAACAAGTGATTTGGATAAAAGGAAAAAATACGAAAAATCACACAAGTTGGCAGGAAAATCAGTATCCAGGAAAAAAAAAGTGAAAGGGAAGTGTGCTTGTAGTTTTGGCTCAAAATTTATTCTATAATAGGTGCCTATGTTATACCAATCTTAGTTTCGAAATTTCAATTGAAAATTACTATGAAAACAAGTGCCAAAGCTAGAGGTTTGTTGAATAATTTGTTATAACTAAAGCGGTTGTATAACTAGTTATATATCTTAACTTAAAAATTAATTTTGGTCTTCAAAAAATAGTTTTAATCTTTAAAATTAATTTTAATTAAACATAAATGATTATTAATGCATAAAATCGATTATAAAAATGTAATAAAATAAAAAATAATTTTTTTATTTATTTTTAAAACTTGTTATATATTCATAACCGCTTATGAATATATACTAAATTATATGACTAGTTGTTTAGCTGTTGTTGATCCCCTTTGGTGGGGTTTTTTCCTTTAAACTTCATTTTTTCCATCCACAAGACTCAAACCCAAGACCTTGCTTAAGGGCACTGAGTCCAGTACCAATCGAATCAATGACTTATTGGTTCATATATTGGTTATTTCATTGTTATGGCTAGATTATTCAAATAACCTAACCATGCATGAATAGCCATAAAGCCAAAGTCCTCAAGAAAATGATACTTTACATAAATTATCTACTTGCACGACTATGTATGCATGCCTAAACTAATCCAACAACCAACTATACCACTAACATAGTATTCCTAAAAAAACTCAAATTTCAAATTTTGGTTTTTCTTTTTAACTTTTAATTAAATCTAATAGTTTATACACACACACACACACACATATATGTGTGTGTGTATATATATATATATATATATATATATATATATATATATATATATGTATGTATATATATATCAAAAAAATATTTCCTAAACCTAAGACCTTTTTACCTATAAAAGAACTTTTTTTGTATTTTTTAAAAATAGGCACTATTTCATAAATATTAAAACAATTATTAATTATTATGTACTAATGTAGGAACTAATTCAACACTATATTAATTATTACCTATCATTAATGAGTAAGAAATACTGTAATAATTAAAGCTAGAGATGGACATATAAAATAAAAACAATATTAATTACTCCCTTCCTTCAAAAATAAGTGTCATACTATGTTTTTTACACATATCAATAAAAGTTAATAAATGCATAAAGAAGAGTAATAATTTTACAAAACTAATCTTACTATTGAATTACGTTGTTGAAAAGTTAAAGTGATACTTGTTAGAAGTATTAGTGAAAAACACAGATAATATTACACTAAAAAACTAGCATAACACTCATTTTAGGACAAATTATTTTTTCAAATGCAACACTTATTTTGCAATGAGGAAGTATATATTATTACATTTGTATGTTATCCTCTTAAATGGACAGATAAAAAAAATATTAATTTCAAATTCAATAAGATAATTTCATTTCCATTATCTTCCACATATGGTAAGCCATTTAAATATTTTATTGTAAAATCCCTTTAATTATTTATGGTACATGAATTTAATTACCACTTTTATGCTAATACACCTTAGATGACCAAAATATCTCTCTAACAAATGTCTCTAACAATACTTTTCCTAAACTAAGTTTAGTTACATCTTAAAAAGAATTATGTAAACAACACAACATCAAACATAAGAAATACACATCAAAGTATGATTTTTCAAAAATTCCTTCTTGCTCTGAAATGAAAACCTTAGAAAGTAATCATCAAATAACTTTACCAAAAATAAATCTAAATATAAATTTAACATATTGTCATGTTGGCATTACAAATATATGAAAAGCAACAAGCAAAAATTGTTTAGATGCATTTTAACTTTCATTTTGGGTTAATATAGTTTTGACTCCCTTATCTTTTTATACTTTAATTGTTAGTTCCTTAAAAAAATATTACAACTTTTAGTCCTCTATTAATTTTCAATAAATATTTTTAGTTCATCTAAAAAAATTCCATTTTTATTCCCTCGTTTATTTCTATTGTTCAAAATTACTCCCTCTTTTGTCCATTTTAGTCCCTCATTTATTTTATGTTTGAGAATAATTTTGACATTCAAAATATAAATGAAAGTCTAAAACTGGACAATTTTTTTTAAGGGACCACATAAGATTGCTAATGAAAAATTAATAAAGGATTAAAAGTTGTGTAAGAAATGGAGTGACTAAAAATTAGAATCTGAAAAAATTAAGGGACTAAAAAGTTAATTAATCCTTGACTTTTCACTGTTTAGCAACAAGTTAACGTGCATTGAAAAAGAGTGCATATCCATTATGCATGGAAGAATTTATTTACTTTCATATTCTTTAGTAAAAAAAACTAGTTGGAGTAGGTACTCAATTTGAGTCCTTGAAATTTTGATAATAAACTAATTGTTCTAGGCAAACTTGATTTTGAAGAATGTTTTTCAATTCTTCTTGACTTATATTTAGTGGTTTCGATGCACAATTTTCTGGTGTTTTTTGGCCTCATGATGAACCAAAAAAAAAAAACATTTCTCATATTTGAGGAGTAAAAAATATAATTTTTAATATGATGGACTAAAAACAACATATCCAAATTTGAGTGACTAAAAACATATTTATTAAGCCTTTTGGCTTTTGTTTGTAACTTTTAAAACCACTAGTTTTTCATCTATATACTTTTGGAAAGAAAAAAAATAGTTCCTAAGGCTAACACCTTTTCCACCTATGGAAAAAATTTGTGCATTCCAAATAATATGAGTACTATTTAATAAATATTAATACAACTATTGATTATTATACTTTTAATTAGGGAAATAATTCTTGATAACCCAAAGGGTGTATATACATTGAAAGAAATAGGAAGACAAGAGAGATAAATGATTGATAAAATTGGTGATAAATGATTAATAAGATTAGTGTTCAAATATCACCACTCTTTCACTTATGTACTCATGTAAGAACTAAGTCAAAAAATGTATGTAATCATTAAATAATGACAAGGAAATAATAATAATAATTAAAGTATTACATGAACTGATAAATTAATAAAATATTAATTATATTTTTAATTTGTACATTATCTTCTTAAATAGACAGATAAAGAATAAAACAAATATTAATTTTGTTATCTGAATGAAATTGTCATTTCCTTTATCTCCCATATATGGAAAGCCAATTAAAAATTATTTTATTGTAACACAATTTAGTTACCAAATTTTAAGCTAATACAACTCAGATAACACGAAAAATTCTATATACCAAATGTCTCTAACAGTACTTTCCCTGAATTCAACCTAGTTTCATCTTAAAAAGAGGTTATGTATACAAAACAACATCAAGAAGGAGAAAATCACATCAAAGTAACATTTAAATATTTTACTATAAACTCCCTCTAATTATTTATTATACATGAATTTAATCACCATTTTTATGTTAATACACCTCAAAATCTCAAATGACTAAATGTCTCTACCAATACTTTTCCTAAACTAAGTCTAGTTACATCTTAAAAAGAATTATATAAACAACACAACAAACATGAGAAATACACATCAAAGTAGCATTTCAGAAATTCCTTCTTCTCATTTCTTAACTGTTCTTTTCTAGTGACTGTCATGGCTAGAAAGAAGCTTCGCCATACATACATAAACAACCCCCTAAAGAGGAAAACAACGTTCAAGAAAAGAAAAAATGGTTCTTTCTCTTCCAATTTATTTTAACTATATGCTTTATTAGCTAGCTTTGTATCATGCATATTTATCTTTTCATAAAATTTCAATTCCTAATCATTTCTAATTTCGATCAATTATCCTTATAGATTGCTATGTTTCTCAACAGGTTTTCTCAAGAAGGTTGATGAAATCACTACCCTTTCTGACATTCGAGCATGTGCTATCATTTATACTCTGGATGAACCTGAGCCTAAGGTTTGGCCATCTAACCAGGGACTAGAAAGTGTGATTTCCAGGTTTAGGGGAGTTTCTGAATTGGCACAAAGCAAGAGAATGTTGTGTCAGGAGAACCTTTTGAAAAGAAACATAATGAAAGCTCAGGGAAAATTGATGAATGAAATCAAGAAGAAGGAGATTGGCCTTTTCATGTGTCAATACTTTGCTAGTTGGAACAACCTTGACAATGCAAACATTATTGATCAGAATGATATCACATTGTTGGCTAATAAAAAATTGGAGATTACAAAGAAAAATGAAATTCTCCAAGTCCAAGAGGTGACACCAGCTATTGAAAATGGAGGAGAAACCATGACTGAAGGAGAGCAAACACTTGTGGCCAATGTGGATGCCATGCCAAATCTGAATTGGTCTAATGACAACATCGATGATGGTGATGGGGATGGGATTGATGTGAAGATTGGAAGATGTTAATGTCTTAACCAATTCATCCCTTAAAATTTGTGATGCAGGTATGAATTTATTTACTTTCATATTCTTTATTAGAAAATACAAGATGGAGTAGGTACTCAATTTTAGTCCTTGGCATTTTGTTAAGAAACTAATTGTGCTGGGAGAACTTGATGCACAAGCTAATATGCTAGATATGAGCTTAAAGATTTTGTGGTTTTGATGCACAATTTATCATGGTTTTTTGCTGCGTGATGAATTAAAAGAAACATTTCCGAAAAAGTTGTGATGGTCAAAAATTCATACCAATCCACAAAATATTTTGAATTTTTAGGTAATAAGTTTTTTTCCTAGTCATATCAATAAGGCCATGAAATTTCGATTTATTTATCTCTTATTTTACATAGAATGGATTTACCCAAACTTCATATTTGGGGAGTAAAAAATATAATTTTTAATATGAGGGACTAAAAACATATTTATTAAGCCTTTTGGTTTTCGTCTATAACTTTTAAAACTGGTAGTTTTCATCTATATACTTTTGAGTAGAAAAATAGTTCCTAAAGCTAACAACTTTTCCACCCATGGAAGAAACAAAATTTGTGTATTCCAAATAATATGTGACTGAAAGAGGAAAATAGAGAGAAATAAGAAGAAAATAAGATAAATGATTGATAAGATTGGTGATATTATGTGACTGAAAGAGGAAAATAGAGAGAAATCAAGGTATTGATGGAGTGTTTGTAGATAATGAGTGTTCAAATATCACCACTCTTTCAGTCGTGTACTTACTTAAAAACTAAATCAAAACAATGTAATCATCACCTGCCATTCATGAGAAGGAAATATAATAATTATTTATCTTGTAGCATGCATATTTATCTTTTCATAAAATTTTAATTTCTAACCATTTCTCACTTTTGATCCTTTATCCTTATGGACTGCAATGTTTCTCAACAGGTTTGCTCAAAAAGGTTGGTGAAATCACTACTCTTTGTGACATTCAAGCGTGTGCTATCATTTATACTCCAGATGAACCTAAGGCTGAGGTTTGGCCATATGACCAGAGAGTGGATAGTGTCATTTCTAGGTTTAGGGGAGTTTTTGAATTGGCAATAAGCAAGAGAATGTTATGTTAAGAGAACCATTAAAAAAGAAACATAATCAAAGCCCAGGGGCAGCTGAAGAAACTGAGGAATGAAAACAGGAAGAAGGAAATTGGCCTTTTCATGTGTCAATACTTTGATGATGGGAACAACACTGACAATGACAACATTATTGATTTGAATAATATCACATTCTTGGTTGATAAAAAATTGGAGGAGATTACGAAGAAAATTGAAATGCTCTAAGTCCAAGAGGTGACACCAGCTATTGAAAATGGAGGAGAAACCATGACTGAAAGAGAGCAAGCACTCGTGGACAATATGGATGTGATGCCAAATTTGAATTGGTCTAATGACAACATCAATGTTGTTGGTGAGTATTGGGTTTATTTGAACATTGGAAGATGTTATTGATGAGAGCGGTTGGCTTAACCAATTCATCCCTTGAAAAAGGTGATGCTTAGCTTCATGGCAGGGTTTCAATTATCTCTCTTGTTGGAACTGTTCTATTTTTTATTGTCATGTATTTTTGTCTTTAACTGTGTCCATGCTTAGACACAAGAATAATACCAAATAAAATTGAAACTTTGTGGCTATATTTTAAGGATTATACTGTCTTTCATATGTGCAGAATGTCAGTAGTATACATTATCATACCTTGAATGAATTATAATGCACATCTTGTGACACCCTCTACCCCACACATATATGTACTAATAATAAAAGAAATAATTAAAAAAAATTAAACTTAATTCAAGTTTTTAAAATATATTTAAATACAAGCCTTTCAAGAGGGTAGTATGCTCACATTCACCTTTCAAACATCATCATAAAACTCTTCTAAATAAATAATAAATTCACTTCGGCTTAAACAAGGCCGTCTATAAAATCATATACCCCAATGCCACATCCTATCAGAGCGTTGTGTCCCGACATCCTTCAGCACATGGTTCCTTAAAGCAATTCACCTAGTCATCTGCTCCCCCGAACACAAAGTTCAAGATCATCACAGGATCCAAACACAAACAACACACAGGGAGTAAGTTATCACATTCCTAACTAATAGAGAAACAAGATAACTAGATATACATATCATATAAACCAAATAAAACTTAGTTACACGTAATTCCACCACTTTGTCATTCAAAGTTCACTTTTCAATCATCAATCACATTACACAAGAATCACACGCTCTGATCAAGACATAATAACACATCATTTTCATAATAAACAATTAGCAAGCACATGAGACAGTTATGCTAAGACTCAAGCCTATATGCAATGTGGTACCATGTCAGTGAAAAACCACCCAGGGGCGCTTAGGAGTACATAACAAGACACACCACACAATGAGTTTGTCAGGTCACTCTCACTAAGTAAGATCATAGGGAGACCAGTCAGGGTCACGATGTTTTGCAAGAATGCTCCAACCATATGGGATCAGCATAGGCTTAAAGGAGCACTCAAACCCGATGACCCCCAAGGCCTACACTCCGAAGAGTCCGTCAGGGCCTCTCCCTCCTGATTCAGGTCCAACCCCTAAAATCATTTTAGCACACAAACACTGCTCGTGAATTATACAATACCCATGACCTCACACTCATGTGTTAAACATGTACAACATATTGCGCTACAATTTAACACTGGTTCCTAAATAGGAAGCCTACACTTTCTCTTTAACACTGGTTCCTAAATAGGAAACCTACACTTTCTCTTTAACATTGCGCATTTACACTTTTCTCAAGATAACACTGGTCGGGTTATTGTACAATTCATAGCTTACAACACAAATAATGTCACATCAAGAGTTAATCACACACTTATTTACAATCAAAACTCATTCACAATGTCACATCTCATAATGTCACAATCCATCATCACATGTTTTCACGTATCTCACAATTCAACACATGTTCTAATTTACACTTTTACTCAATCTCAATAACAATATTATAATCTCAAGGCAACATATTATTCCATAATTCATCACATATTTCATTTATAAACACTGCTCATGAATTATATAATACCATGACCTCACACTCAAGTTTCAAACATGTTTAACACAATTGCGCTACAATTTAACACCGGTTCCTAACTAGGAACCTACACTTTCTCTTTAACACTAGTCGGGTTATTGTATAATTCATAGCTCACAATATAATTAATGTAACACCAAGTGTTAAACACATCCACTTATTCACAATCGAATATCATGTCCCCACTTTAACATCACATCAATCATCTCATAACATTCCTAATGATATTCATAAGGTACAACACACACATGTTCATCAAATTTAACCATAATATTCTCAAACTCCAACACTTAATAATTTTTGGAATCATACTATAACACTCTACAATATTATTTACATAAATTATTAATATAAATAACTACCTCTATATATATAAGCTAGCATACATCATATTGAATCACAAATATCAAAGTAAGCTTTCAATGCACAAATTCTAAAATAATTTATAGGGTTCGCGCTCAATACAATAGCATATCAATTTCACAACCATTGGTCTGTCAAACATATATAATTCACTGTAATAATTATAAGGATAAAATGAAAATTGCAAAAACACCCCAAAACTCATTCCAATTGATATCTCTAAGGATCCCTACACATGTTCTCACTAATCCCCAATTGTGAATAACTCATCCCTTATCTCTGAGCGGACTCATGTGTCTTCAGCCAGCGATAACAGCATATCTAGCGGTTCTCTGAGATTCCTTCAGTTATTCCTCCGACTGCTCTGATAGAATTCCCAAACGTCAGAGAGACGGAGAAGAGATTGAAACCTCCACTTGTACTGTCTTCATGCGATTCCTTTTTCTCCCTCCTCGAATATTATCTCGCAAATCCCAACGGTGGAAATGTGGGAAATTGAATTTCAAACAACATATCCAAATTTCATGAAAATCCAATGGTTAACAAAACTGGGATCATAGTTTTACCGAGACAGTTCTGGGTTTCTGCGAGAAATTAAAAGGCTACAAGGCGAAGGGTTTTCCTATAATCTCAGACATGCCTTTGAAATTCCCAACGGTGACAATTCTCGGAATTGGATTTCAAACCTATTGTTTAAATTTCACGACGGTCCAACGGTGAATGAGTCCGAGATCGTTGTTTTTCTGAGACAGGTTTAGTGAGTTGCGGGAAAAAGAAAGGGTTTTGAGAGGAGAAGGGGAAAAACGAAAATGAGAGGTAGAGGAGGCTGAGGAGTTAGTCTGAAAAACCTAGCATGTTGCTATTTATAGCTAGGGGCATTTACGACCTATTATTTACTCTATTTATTTATTTTTATTATTTTTACTAAAAAACTTTTTAAATTTATTTATGAAAAAAATAGGATGTTACACATCTAAGTGTTTTTAAAAGAAGCCACTGATATCTTCAATTAGATATTCCAACATAGATAGTTTTCCCTATATATAAGTAGCCAGTTTAAAATTCATTTTTTTGTTCGAGAGAATTTGAATTATACTATTTATTTTATCTATTTTTCACTTAAATTGTTTAAAATTACCAATCTTGTGGGTCACACATGCTAGATCTAAATATTTCCCTTAGGAAATTTTGAGATTGTATAATTGCTGAAACAAACAATTTCAATTTCAACAAAATTTGTAGAGTTTATATTAAAAACGATTATGCACACAATGCAAATTTGAATTATGGTCTGCCATTTTTGAAGATGATTGAATTGTGAAACCTTCACATGCACCACCGAACAACTTCATAAAGTAAATACTTATAACTTTTGAGGGGGAAAGGCACTTCCAAAGTGTTTTGAAAACATAGTCATCATTGGATGAGAGTTGCTTCTAACTGGATGAGATATGAGTAGATTGTATGCAGAGGCAATAAAGAAAGAACCTGTGGTGCATGCCCTCCATTTCCATGAATCAGCAACATCCAACTTCAATTGCGCAAGTTGAAGGAGGGAAATCAGATCATGTAGTAGTTCTTCCTCCGAAGCAAATAAGTTACGCTGCCACTGCCAGCTCCACTTCGAAGAGTTACTGTACAAGGAAGCCTTGTCACTCACTGAGACAATCGAGAGAACAAGTGTGAGAAGCATGAGTCACCAAACCAAAGAACATACCAGAATTTCATTTGGGAGCCATTGCCGACATTGCGAATCATGTTAGAAGCAAACCAATTTTGTGGGCCAGATGGGATAGATCAGAGAAAGAACAACCATATCTGAATCTAATAAGAGGGGACCAAACTACAAAGTGGTATTGGAGAAATCTCCACCTCCATTTAGATAAGAGGCTTATATTAAAAAGGTAGAGATTTTTAATCCCAAGGCCACCTTTTTCTTTGGGTGAGCATACTCTTTCCCAGGTAATCCAGGCAATTTTTGAAGTGTTTGTTGACCTACACCATAAGAAGTTCCTCTAGATTTCAATAAGCTTGTTGAGAACCTTCTTTGGGGACTTTTCTATGTTTGAAAAAGAATTGAAATTATAGTGAAAACAAATATTGAATAACAAATAAAGAAATAAAAGTAACAAAATTCAATACCAAGGAGACTTTAACCTAAGGGATAATTATAAATAAGAACTTAACAACCAACTATGCAGACAAAATGACTAACCAACAAATTCAATAACAAGGAACTAAAATGAAAAAAACCTAAATTTTCTATTGTGACTACAGGAAAATGAACCATTATGACCACCATAGCATACTGCAAAAGAGAGATCTTTTCATATGAACCACCAACATGATTGTTTGAAACACAAAAGCAAGACCATTATTAGATTTAACAATTGTTAATTACCAACATTGTCACCGCCAATATTATTTATTTCCTAGGTAATATATGTTTTATAAAAGAAGGAAATGTATATATATATATAATCAACTCTTACATAGTGCAGAAAAAAATAGCTATTTGCTTTGAAGTGAGAACCTTAGAATGTAATCATCAAATGACTTTATAAAAAATAAATCTATATAAAAATTTAACATATTTTCATTTTGTCATTACAAATATATGAAAAGGAGAAGCAAAGATTGTTTAGTTGTGTTTTAACTTTAATATTGGGTTAATTAAGTTTTTAGTCCATTATCTTTTCCAAATTCTAATTAATAGTCCCTCAAAACAATTTACAACTTTTAGTCCCCCATTAATTTTTGGTTAGTATTTTTAGTTTCTTTAAAAAAATTGTCCATTTTTTGTTACTTATTTATTTTTACTACTCAAAATTGTTCTCTATTTTGCTCATTCTCAGTACCTCGTTTGTTTTATATTTGAAACGAGTTTTGAGAAATTCAAATAAATGAAATACTATAAATGTTGGTAAAAAATTAATAGAAGACTTAAAATCACTACTAAAAATAGAGTCCATGTAAATCTAGAATAATAATCTACTATGACAAAAGCATAATAATTTCCACCAAAGCTCATAGTTCTAGAAGGACTAAAAAGATCTATGTGCAAAAGCTATAAGGGTTGTGTGGTTGAAATACATTCTTTGATTTGAAAGAAACCCTTACTTGCTTTCCCTTTTGACATGCATCACACAATCTATCTTTTTTAAATTTGAGTTTTGGCAAGCCAATTACTAAGTCTTTTGAAATTAATTTATTTAAGTGTTCCATATTTATATGAGCAACACTTCTATGCCACAACCATGATTCATCATCTTTACTTAGGTAGTATTGAGCATGATTTGGGTTTTATCTAGATTTATCATGTACACATTATTAGTCCTATTTCCTATTGGACAACCATCTTCAGGTAATACATTGGCATCATCAAAACTTGCATGATATTCATTCACATTCTCCCCCTTTTTGATGATGACAACCATCTTTAGGTAATACTTTGGCATCACCAAAAACTTGTATGATTCTCATTCTTCTCCTTTTTGATGATGACAACCATTTGTAGGTTACGAGTAAAAGGAATATCCATTTGTATCGTTCACTACCCCTTGATTTTGCAATGATCGCTTATATGAAACAGTTGAAGATTTCATATATAAAAAAATTGTCTCAAAAAAATAGATAATTCCCCTTACTATCTTATAAATAATAGATGATTCCTATTACTATCTTATCTTTTATCTATCTCTCCCCCTTTGTCAACATCAAAAACAGATCATGAGCAAAGAGAAGAAAAACATTCAACGATTTATAATGAGTTAATAGAGTAGTACCATTTCTTGGCCTAAAAGAGTTAATCTCATCAAAATCAATTCAAAAGATACCAAAATTCCTTTATCACATAATTGATGAACATTTAATAAACTATGCTTAAGACCATTAACAAGGAAAACATTTTCTATGGAGGTAGAAGGATTCGTACCTATTTTTCCAACTCCAAGAATTTTACCTTTGTTGTTGTCTTCATAGGTCACATGTCCACTATTTTTGGGAGAAATATGAATAAACTTTGATGCATCTCCCATCATGTGTTTGGATCAACCGCTATCAATGTACCAACTTTGCTTCAAGGAGTCCTTCATTCATATAATCATATTTTGATTTTGGTACCTAAATTTTCTCGGGTCCTTGAATGTTGGTTTTGACTAAAGATCCTTTTGGAACCCATACCATTTTCCCAATGCTACTACCGTTCTTTCTAATATAACATGTTGATGCACTATGACCTTTCTTACCACAGTAATAGCATGTTAAGAAGGGAGAACTGGTCTTTTGAGTGGAGGCAAAGAAATTTTTATGCATCTTTTGTTGATTTTTAAGATTATATCCTAATCCAGCTTTATCAAAAACACATCTTTGTTTGCCTAATATAATATCTAAATTCTTTTTAGCAAGAGTAAAATTGGCAAGAGAAATTTTTAAATCTACAATTTCTTCTTTAAAACTATCACAACATTCACATGAATGAGATGCTTTATTGTTTTCTTGTATTAAGCATTTTGTAGAAGATTGGTTTTTATCTACTGATCTTAATGTTTTAACTTCAGAATTATGATTTTCTAACTCTACATTTAATTTCAAAATTTCCTTTTCTAAACTTGAAATGGTTTTCTTAGAATATGAAACTAATTTGGCAAGTTTGATAGATTCTTTATGCAAATCATTGAATGCATCTTGGAGTTCATAAAAAAAATAGATAAATCATAGTTAGAAGATGTTACCTCTTCTTCACTTTCATGGTCTTTGGCCATGAGGCTTAGATTTACGATTTTTTTCTGAATCACTTGATGAATCCATGTCATTATCTTCCCAAGTGATATATTCTTTCTTTTCTTTCTTATCTTTGAAAGTTTTCTTGTTGGATTTTTCCATTCTTCTTTTAAAGATAGGACGATAAAATCTCAGGTGCCCATGTTGATTGCACTCATAGCATTTTAGAACTAAGGAGGAATCTTCTCCCTTCTTCTTTGGATTGAAGTTCGATCTCTGAATTCAATTTCCTTTGTTCATGAGGAATTTATTAAATCTCTTTACAAAGAGACTGAAATCATCATGTTCTTCTAGGTTATTTTCATTCAGGTCTTCTTTGTCATTTTCCTCATGAATAGAAGAAGATGAGGCTTTGAGTGCAATTCATTTATTCTTTTTGTCATTCTCTTCATATTGATGGAGTCTCATAAGTTCCATTTCATGTTCTTGATGTTTCCCAAAGAGAGTGGCAAGAGACATGTTGGTGAAGCAACCTGATGAACATATTCCTCGGGAAGTGCTACATGTAGGATGTGCAGTAGAGACCTAGTTTAGAAAATGTCAAGACCAAACGGAAGTGCATATATTATGATATACAAGATATAACATTTTACTATTAGGAGTGAAAAATTAATTCATGAACTTTACAGGTAAAGATCCTATTTTTTCCATCCATATTTTGAAGAATGACACCAAATTAACTCAATGAAAAACAACATAAAATTTCAAATGGCTTACTTGTGGATAAAGACAGATGCATTAGACCACAAGAAAAGTGCAGCAAGAGAACCAATCAATAAATGAAAAATAAAAGTTATGAGGTGCACACAACAAATAATAATTCATATCCATATCTACCCAAATAACTCGCTAAATAGATGACCAAATTCACAATTACTACACAATTGCTACAAGTAAAATACCTGCAAAATTGACCAACCTAAAGTTTAGTTTAAAAAGAGTAAAAAAATCACATGGGACAAAGTTACATGTTGGGCCAAGTCTATGTACCCAGCATCTAAATAAATTCCAAGCTTAAAACCCTTGTTGTGAACATAACCTGCAAGAGCTTTGATTCCAGAAGGAAGCATTGATTTTTTGCTACCAAATTACCCTATAACAATACAACAACAATAGCCTATACAAATGTTTGAAGAAAGAAATTAATTAAATGTGATAACTTTCAGGGAGACAGTAAGCAAATTCAAATGCAATGAAGCATGTAAAAACCATAAGAATTAATTTTCAAGAAAATTCAAATTCAAATGCAACATAACTGAATTTTAGTAACCTATATATGCCACTATAATGCTTCTAAAGACTATTGATAACTATGCCCATGCATAGTGCAACTAACTAGCTTGATTTCCACCTCTTTGATCTCTGCTCAGTTTATTCATATTTCTTACAAATTTCTATTTGTTATTTGGTTCTTTCTTCACACTTTGGTTTTCCAATCCACACAATTAATTGGGATTCATAACTATGCTTGCACTAAGTTTGATACATAATTTCACAACCAAACCCAAAGAGTACAATTGGACCACAAGACTTAAGTTGCTAGCAGAAATAGTACAATTGAAGCCCAAATTTCCAATGAGAATTCCGAAAGCATGATTAAACATAGAAATACATTACATCGCAATATATACAATTCAAGTTAATATTAGGACTTCAATGGCAGTAAATGTCAAATGATAAAGAAACTCTTCATTACCTATGCAGAACAAGGTCAAGAAGTTGGCCCAACTACCCAAAATAAAGAAAACCCATAATCCAGAAATCACCCTAAATAATACTTAACATAAACCACATTAATAAGCCCAAAGAAGTTGGAAATCAGCACAACAATCTGCTACATTGTAGGACACATAAATTATCCTTCCCCTACACACTAGTAGAAATTGCCAGGTTATTATTGTTCATTGGTCATATAGCCAATATATTCCAAGTTGGACGAAACAAAATATGACAAAAGAAAAACAGCATACTGATAAGAGCTTCTTGAGATCCCTTCCAGATGCAATATCCCTTAACACTGCAAAAGCTTGATTGATCTCAAGAGAAGAGGAAAATTTTAAAATAGATTCCTCTGGAATGTTCACTTGCGGGATCTTTGGTGGACTCCTAATCAAAATAAAAACAAGCAAGTTAATCTACCAAAAGAATAGACCAAATATCTGAGAGCCAAAACAAATTACAATATTCACATTTTACTTGTTGATGAAAGTGGATGCATTGGACCACAAGAACAAGAGAGGTTTAAGGATTTAGGGATTTTGGCATGAGATCAAGTTTGAGTTTTAGGAACGTGAGAGTTGGGGGAGTGCTTCACTCGATATTTTAAATTTTCACATGCACCATGATTGAGCATTTGTAGTTTAGTATTTTTCTATTCTTCTTAGCTTATTTGACCTATCTTGGACTCCCATTTTCTCACCTTAACTCAATTTTGGTCTTAGGCAAATGATTGATCTCAATCAAACTCTCAAGGAATTGGCTACACCAGATCTTGTGTATAAACCTTGGTGTATTCAATATCCTGACACGGAGGTTAGTTATGAGCTAAATTCTAGACTAATCCATTTGTTGTGAAAGTTTCATGGTCTTGCAGGTGAAGATCCAGACAAGCATCTTAAGGAGTGTCATGTAGTGAGTTCCACCATGCGACCCCATGACATTTATGAGGATTATGTGACGATGAAAGCATTTCCAGTCTCTCTGGATGGTGTGGCTAAGAATTGGTTGTACCTTCAACCAAATCCTATCAACATTTGGACAAATATGAAGAGAAGATTTTTAGAGAAATTCTTCCGTGCATCCAGAACAACATCCATCCAGAAAGAAATTTGTGGTATAAGGCATCAACCTAGAAAGACATTATAAGAGTATTGGGAGAGATTCAACAAGTTGGGTGCTTCCTGTCCTGACCATCAAATTAGTTAGCAATTGTTGATCCAGTTTTTTTATGAAAGGCTGATGTTAATGGAAAAAAGTATGATTGATGCAACCATTGGAGGCGCTTTAATGGACAAAACTCCTATTGTTGCCAGACAATTGATTTCCAACTTTGATCTTGGTTGTTTTGACTGGGCCTATGATGAATTTGATGATTATGTTGTTGCATGTAGTATTTGTGCAGAGATTTCTTCTACAATTCTTTTTGATTGTTATGCAGGTGAAAGTCTTGATCCTCTTATTTCTCTTCCACCAGTCGTCAACCTTCCCTTGCCTTCCATCATTTAGCCACCTTCCTTGAAGCTGAAACCACTACCTGAGCTCCTTAAATATGCCTATTTAAATGATGCTTAGAAGCTCCCAGTCATCATATGTAACAACCTTTCACTTGAGCATGGGTATAAGTTGCTACATGATTTGAGAAGCCACCAAAAGGCCATTGGGTGGACACTTGCTGACCTTCTTGGAATAAATCCTTCCATATGCATACATCAGATACAATTAGAGAATGATTCCAGGCCTATAAGGTAGCCACAAAGGAGGTTGAATCCCACCATTCTTGATGTGGTGCAGAAGAAGGTGATACAGCTACTTGTTGCAGGGATCATTTATCTCATTTCAGATAGCACTTGGGTTTCATCTGTCCAAGTGGTCCCTAAGAAGTCATGCATCATTGTTGTGAAGAACCAGGATAATGGGTTGATCCCAACTATAGTGGCCAATAGTTGGTGAGTTTGTATTGACTACAGGAGACTGAACCAAGGAACTTGCAAGGACCATTTCCCTCTCACATTCATTGATTAGGTTCTGTAGAGGTTGGTAGGTAAATCACATTATTACTTTCTTGATGGTTTTTTTAGGATACATGCAGATCCATATTGTATTGAAGGACCAACATAAGACCATATTCACCTATCCATTTGACACATTTTCCTACACCAGCATGTTGTTTATCCTGGCACCTTACAAAGATGAATGGTGAGTATCTTTTCTTATTTATTAGAGAGTTGCATGGAGGTGTGTATGGATGACTTCATTGTTTATGGTTCCTCCTTTCTTGTTTGAATTGTTGTATGTTTGTTTGTAATCTTTTTTGTCTTTAAATGTGTCACTTAGACACTATGATAATACCAAATAAAATTTAAACTTGGTCGCTCTATTTTAAGGATTCTACTATTTTTCAAATTGGAAAATTTCAGTAGTATGCAGTAACATACTTTGCATGAATTAACCGGCACATCTAAAGACTATGTTTGGAAAGAAATCATTGTTTATTTAATTAGTTATTCTTATAATGATAGTTCTCCCTATATAATTAGCTAGTTAAAACATGTTTATTTCTAGAAAATTTTAAGCTAGCCATTTTATCTCTTAAATTTTCAATGTATTCTGAATAAATATAGATAGGCACCCATGTGTTATGTTATACCTTGAGAGAGTAAGAGAGGGAAGAGATAGAAGTGTATGTATGATAGCTGATATGATATGATAGGATAAGAAGAGATATAAAGAGAAAATAAAGGTGTTAACCAAGTGTTTGAAATTGATGGATGTCTAAATATAAGCACTCTTGTATTCCATACCCATCATATGAGCAACACTTTTCATTTATGTGTTTTCCACTCCTAAGTTGGTGATCCATGTACACAATTATGAAAAATGTGGGTCCAATTTGCTACATGGTCATTGTTTTGTTATTTCTCTCTTCATTTGCTTGAAACCCACACATCTCATTGCACACCTTCTCTATAGTATTTACCTTAATGCTTGTTTGTTTTCATGTTGAATACTTCAAAATTAATCACGTTAAATACTAGTTATTTTAATTTCAGGTAAATTTAACATATTTGGATTTGCACTGCAAAAATAGCTATTCCTTTTTAGAATTGATTTGAGTTAAAGTAGTTTTAAATAGTTTTTGCATTGGATAAAAAATTTGTACTGAATTTTATTAAGAACTTGGTTCATACTAAATATAATAAAAACATTCAAACATAAACCATACACGACTTCAAAATCAATTTTGCCATCTTCTAAACATGCACTTAGCATTATTGCTGTCAACCATCAAATTGACCACCTTCTAATTTGCAGTCAATTGGCCAAAGTGAGACAAAAGATAAAACAATGAAAATTTTGACACAAAGCAAGATGTCTTTCATGTGACCTTTTGGACTTGATGCATTAGGATTCTATTAAATTATGAAAATAAAATCACTAGTTCTGGCCTTGAGTGGAAAAGGATTTCCAAAACTTATGTTCCAAACGCACATATGGTGGAACCATGTGGAAGGTCAAAGCAATAAGTCAATAATATAACCTGGCCCAATCCCATCAAAAAGGTAAATTTTGCAATAACTTTCAATTGAGACTTACAAAAGAAAGCTCCATAACCATCTCAAACAGCTACCAACCTTTCCTTTCTACACTCCATGTAGAAGCAAGCTTCATGATGATGAATTAAGATTGATTCAAGGAGTTTTGATGATAACAAAGATGATGACAAAAAGCTCAAAAGTCAAGATCACTTCATGATAACAAAGATGATGACAAAAAGCACAAGAGAATGAGTTCAAGATTGAGTTAAGAACACATCAAAAATCAAGAGAAATTTGAATTCAAGAATCAAGAATCAAGAATAATCAAGTTGAAGATTCAAGAAAAGACTTAATCAAGATAAGTACTAAAAAGTTTTTCAAAACATTGAATAGCACATGAATTTTTCACAAAACCTTTTACCAAAGAGTTTCTACTCTCTGGTAATCGATTACCAGTTTATTGTAATCGATTACCAGTAGCAAAATTGTTTTCAAAAGGCTTTCAATTGAATTTACAATGTTCCAATTGATTTCAAAATGGTGTAATCGATTACAATGATTTGGTAATCGATTACCAGTGTGTTTGAATGTTGAAATTCAAATTCAATTATGAAGAGTCACATCCTTTCACAAAAAAGCTTTGTGTAATCGATTACAATGATTTGGTAATCGATTACCAGTGATAAGTTCTGAACAAAAATCAAAAGATGTAACTCTTCCAATGGTTTTCAAGTTTTTCTAAAAGTTGTAACTTTTCAAATGGTTTTCAAGTTTTTCTAAAGGTTATAACTCTTTTAATGGTTCTCTTGAACAGACATGAAGAGTCTATAAATGCAAGAGCTTGACTTGCTTTTCAATAACTTTTCTAATTGATTTCTGAATCTCTTTGAACTTCTTCTTCTTCTTTCTTTGCCAAAAGCCTTTCAAAGTTTTCTGGTTTTCCAAACCTTGAAAACAAAACTGTGGTATTCATCTTTTTCATTCCCTTCTCCCTTTGCCAAAAGGAATTCACCAAGGACTAACCGCTTGAATTCTTTTTGTGTCTCTCTTCTCCCTTTTCCAAAAGAACAAAGGACTAACTGCCTGAATTCTTTTGTGTCTCCCTTCTCCCTTCTCAAAGAATTCAATAAAACACAGTCTGAGAATTCTTTTGATTCTTCCCTTTCCCATATACAAAAGATTTCAAAGGACTAACCACCTGAGATATCTTTTGTATCCCCATTCACAATGTTCCAAAGAACTAACTGCCTGAGAACTTTGTCTTAACACATTGGAGGTGTCGCAACCTACCCTTCGGCGAGAGGGGAACGCGTGACTCGCGGGTGCATCTTCCAAGAAAAGAATATGCGCGGAGTCGCCACCAACATTTATTTGAGGAAAACGTCGGAAAAACCGGAAAAGACGTGGTCTACGAACTTTAAGTGAAAGGTTTGGGAGTTGTATTTACGCACGGGGAAGGTATTAGTACCCCACACGTCCGTCACAAGGGACGACAACCTTTAATTAAATGTGCAACCATGACTTCAATTTTTATGTTCCCTTTTACGTCTTTATTTCTTTTTGTACTTTTTATATTTTTATCTTTTTGCGATCGACGAGGGTGTTTCCCTTGCTCCTACGTATTCCTTAATTGTGATAAGGAAATCAGACCTATGTAGTTCTTTGAAAACAGAGTGTTTGGTTAAGTTATTTTTTATCCTTTTTTGCAAGATGTGTTTTTATTGAATGAAAGGTCATTTAAGGCGTTGGACCATTAAATAATCTTTCGATTCTTTTGAAAAGAGAGAAGACATTAAGGCATTGGACCATTAATGATCTTTTATTTTTGAAAGAGGTAGTAAAGCTACATGTTGATTTTAGGCCTTTCAGAAATCTACATTTAACCAATAAAAACGGAAAAGACCATTTCAAGGCATTGGACCATAAAAATGGCTTTTTTAGGCGATGACGAAAAGTTTGGTTTATGAATTGATTTTAGCCTTAGTTTCACTTTGGTTATTAGTCAATTCGATTAAGAAAGAAAAAATCCCAAAGAAAACGTCCGATTGATTTTTTTTTAATTTATTTTACTAAAAGATATTTTTTATTATTATATTATTATTTTGCCTCTTTTTGGTTTTAAACGTGGTTACGGCATGACCGAACGGTCGAAATTCATTTTAACAGAAATTAAAGGATGTTACAATACGAACGATCAATGGAAATTTATTTTATTTTTGATTAGGCGAGAAAATGACTTAAGTAAATGACTAAAGCATGTCAAAAGGGGGTACGGAAAGTAAATGAAATGAAAATAAAAGCATGCGAAACAATTGAGGACCACTAAGGATACATAGAATGAATTGCAAAGTTTGATTTCGGGAACTTACCGGTTGAAGACCAAAGAACGAACGATGAACGATGAAGAATGGTTGAAAATCTTCGCGAAATCACCCACGGAAACGTTACGGAAGCGGTTCGGCTTGGATTTTCTTCACGGAAACAATTTTTCTCACTAATTTTAAGTGATTCTCAGATATCAGGAGGGTTGAACATTTTTGTTCTTCCCTCCTTCCCCTATTTATAGGAAAATGAAGGAGATGCTTGCCACCCAGCTCGCCCAAGCGAGCTAGGTTGCTTCCTCCAGAAGCAACCGCCTTCTGGAGGAACATCCTGGAAGGCCCAAGGGGCCTGATTGCTATTTGCACCCCTATTTTTACTAAACACACCCCTTGCCCCCTTTTTTGCTGATTCTTTTTCCGTAACATTACGGAAACTTACGAATTACGTAACGATACTTGTTTTCCATCCGTAATGTTATGGAACCTTACGAATTACGTAATCATCCCTTTTTTGCCTTCCGGAATGTTACGGAACTTTACGGATTGCACATTTACACTTCCCTTTGACTTCCGACATGCCACGAAACTTCACGAATTGCCTAACGATGGGTGCCAAGTACCTCGAAGTGGTCAAACGATGGTCGCATCCCAACAATGGATGGTCCCCGGACGAAATTAGGGTATGACAGAAGGGTACATCCTTTGTTAACTGAGAATAAGAGAGGGTAAATCTCTTGTGGATCAGTTCTAGTGGAGGGTGCATCCATTAGGTTGTTCAAAGAGAACAAGGGAGGGTACATCCCTTGTGGATCTTTGCTTGTAAAGGAATTTTACAAGGTTGAAAAGAAATCTCAAGGACCATAGGTCGCTTGGGGACTGAATGTAGGCACGGGTTGTTGCTGAACCAATATAAAACTCTTGTGTGTTTGTCTTCTTCTTCCCTACTCTTTTAATTTCCGTTGTGCACTTTTATTACCGCTTTTACTTTTGGTTATGTTTCTTTTCTATTCTTCATTTACTTAACAACATAGTAAAAGCCTGAGAAGAGTAAATTTTTAATTAGTAAAGGTTTAAGAATAATTGATTCAACCCCCCCTTCTTAATTATTCTGAGGCCAGTTGATCCAACACTCCATTGCATACACTTCAGATAAAACCAACATCTATAAAATAAGATAAATAATTTTATTGGTGTAGAAACATGACCCCTATTTGCAATAAATCAGAACCCAACAACTTTTCTGTGAATGTATGAATACAGGTTTTTGATGATGCCAAAGTATAATCAAACAAGATTGCTTCAAGAAACATTCAAAGTTAAGCAAACAGAGATTGCTTCAAGATTAAACCAAGACCAAGAAAACAAAGATCAAGAAGAAAGCTAAGTCTTAGTCTATCTTTGTTAAAAGAGTCTCTTAGTGATTGCAAAGGTTTGGCCTCACAACATAGTTTTTAAATTGATTATAAAAAGGTTTTAAAATATTTTTTAACATTTTCTGAAAAAGGAATTTTTCCACTTGTAATCGATTACTAGGCATTGTAATCGATTACCAGAAGCAAAATTATTTTAAAAAGTTTTTTCAAAAAAATTTGAAATTTGAAATTTGAAAATTTCAAAAAAGCTTTTTGAAAAGGCACATCTCTTCAAACCATTTTGAAAAGGCACAATGGGACTGTATGTGTCTGACTTCGAAAAGAAGAGAGAGATGTTCTAAGAGAACTTAATTGTCAAATGCTCTTGTTTGTCGTCTTATACGACTAACTTTTGTATAGAAAACATTTTCCAAAACTTGTATAGTTCCCCAATTTATGGTTATTTTGTAGTGATTTTTGTAAATAAATTTTGTTTATGGTTAAAGCTGTCTCTAGAATATGTCCATTGGATTTAATGATGAAATATGTGCAATTTCAGGTGAAAATGAGGCTAAGTCATGAAGTGCTAAAAGTAACAGTTGAACTTAGCTCATCAGTGGGCTAAGCGTGCATCCACCGCTAAGCGCAGTATCAGCGTGCTTAGCGTGATAGAAGAATCTACCAAGGCATCAATATCAAGGCCGCGTGTTAAGCGCGAGATCAGTGCGTTAAGTGCAACAATTGTCTTCATCTAGGCTCAGCGTACGACTGGCGCTAAGCTCAAATCCACTTACTCGCGCTAAGAGCGAGGGTGGCGCTAAGCGCAAAGTTGGGAATTTAGAGTCTATTTAAAGCTTGTTTTGTGCAAAATTAGGGTATAACTTTAACAAGGGCCCAGGGCACAGAACACCATAGCACACCATATTTCGGGAAAAGAGCTCTAGAGGCAGAAAGAGGAGTAGCTTTTGCAAAGATACCTAGGTTTTATAAGCTTATTACTATTAGGGTTTCGTTTGCAATGGTTGGCTAAACACCCTGGTTAAGGGTTCATAATGAACAACTAATGTAATTATTTTCATATCTAATTGATTTTGTTTCTTGTGTTCAATTCTTCTTTAGTGCTTAAATTTTGTATGCTCTTAGTTTGATTAACCATTTGTGTGCCTAGTTAGGTGATTTTAACATTGGGAAATGTATTGTTGCCTTAGAACTTGAATGAAGTAGAATTGAAACTTAGTCTTACAAGAGGGATCTGCGGATTAAGTTTTGGTTTTACGTATGTTGTTACAATAATGTAGTTTGGTCTAGGTCTAGTCCAACAAGAGGGATCTAAGGAAAAAGCTTAGGCTAAATTCGGCTAAACTTTCGTAAGCTATTTAAGCCAAGTCTAGCCCAACAAGAGGGATCTGAGGATGAAGCTTAGTTTAAGTTAGTCTAAACCTAGGAGGGCTGTCTAAATTAAGCCCAGTCCAACAAGAGGGATCTGAGGACGAAGCTTAGATTGATTTAGTCCAACTAGAGATCGAGGTTTAGTAATTTAGGCTACAACATAGAACACAAAAGCATGATCAATTAGAGAAACATCCTTATATGCATCAACCGGTCTGTTAGAAAGACCCAACACTTCTACCTACTATTGTCAATTCTACTTACTTGCATTTTTATTGTTTTTGTCCTAAAGCTAGTTTAATTCTATTTTAAACCATCAATTATCAATGTTTCTTTCAACAATGCCTTATTTTTGAATTTAACCCGGTCTTAAACTAGTTTCCCTGAGTTCGATACTCGGATTCACGCATTTTAATTTTTAAATACTTGACGACCCGGTGCGCTTTCCGGCAAACTGGACTTCCCTTGAATATATTTGTACGAAGAAAAAGTGGAACAAAAAGTAACCGCAGGGGAAATCCATCAGCTCTCTCAACAAATATTGGGAAAACACTTGCAAATCTATTGAGAATTCATCTAGGAACTTCAATTTGTATTATCATCTCTAAAAGAGATAAATTCCTCTAGGATCTTCTATTTGTATCATCTACTCTAAAGGAGAGAAATCTTTCTATTCATCTCAGAAACTCAGTTGTAATCAATAGACTGGTTGTCTCTTGGATTGTGAGAATTGTAAGCAAGAGACTGATTGTCTCTTGGAGAATCTTGAACACAAGGGTGAGGGATCCCAAGGTGTGTTCAAAGTCTATCAAGGATTTACAGAGATAGTGGAAAATCTCAAGTGGGTTGCTTGAGGACTGAACGTAGGCACGGGAAGTAGTCAAACCAGTATAAATTGAGTTTGCATTTCTATCTTCCCTTATCTCATTTATTTCATTGCAATCAATTTTGTCTTGCACATTTAGAGAACATCGATTAAATTGATTGCTGCTTCTTCTTCTGCATTTTGAGCCTATCATTTAAAAGAGGGTTAAATCTTGTGAGTGGAAAATTTTAAAACTTAATTCACCCCCCTCTAAAGTTATTGAGACCATTTATCCAACAAGTGGTATCAGAGCAGAATTCTTGTCTAAAGTTTAAAAAACTTTATGAATGATTATGGCCTCATCTAACTTTCCATTTCCTGAGGGAAATTCTATTAATAGGCCTCTTATGTTCAATGGTGAGGGTTATCACTATTGGAAAACCCGATTACAAATCTATATAGAAGCCATAGATTTAAATATATGGGAAGCCATTAAAATTGGTCCCTTCATTCCTACAATGGTAGTGGGAAATGCAACTATAGAAAAACCTAGAGAACAATGGGATGAAGATGAAAGAAGAAGGGTTCAATATAATTTAAAGGCCAAAAACATAATTACTTTTGCATTAGGCATGGATGAATATTTTAGAGTTTAAAATTGTAAAAATGCAAAAGAAATGTGGGATACACTACAAGTAACCCATGAAGGCACAACTGATGTCAAGAGATCTAGAATAAGCACTCTCACACATGAATATGAACTGTTTAGAATGAATCAAAATGAAACCATACAAGATATGCAAAAGAGATTTCACATATAGTTAATCATCTTGCATCATTAGGAAAAATATTTCCTAATGAAGATCTCATTAAGAAAGTGTTGAGATGTTTAAGCAAGCAATGGAAACCAAAGGTAACTGCAATTGCAGAATCAAGAGATCTCGCTAACATGACTCTTGCAACTCTTTTTGGAAAGCTTCAGGAACACGAAATGGAACATATGAGACTAAACCAACAAGAAGAAAATGACAAGAAAAAGAAAGGAATTTCACTTAAAGCCTCATCTTCTATTCAAGAAGAAAGTGTCAAAGAGGACTTGAATGAAATAGAAGAAGATGATGATTTCAGACTTTTTGTGAAGAGATTGAATAAATTTCTTAGAAACAAATGAAATCAAAGGAGATCAAACTTCAATTCAAAGAAAAAAGTAGAAGATTCCTCCTTAGTTCCAAAATGCTATGAATGCGATCAACCTGGGAAGATAATGACATGGATTCATCAAGTGATTCAGAAAATGGAATCATAAATCTGGGCCTCATGGCCAAAGACTATAAAAGCAGAGAAGAGGTAATGTCTTCTAACTATGACTTATCTATTTCTTTTGATGAACTCCAAGATGCATTCAATGACTTGCATAAAGAATCTATCAAACTTGCCAAATTAGTTTCATTTTCTAAGAAAAACATTTCAAGTTTAGAAAAGGAAATTTTGAAATTAAATGTAGAGTTAGAAAATCTTAAATCTGAAGTTAAAACATCAAAATCAGTAGATAGAAACCAATCTTCTAGAAAATGCTTAATACAAGAAAACACTAAAGCATCTCATTCATGTGAATGTTGTGATAAATTTAAAGAAGAATTTGTAGATTTAAAAATTTCTCTTGCCAAATTTACTCTTGGAAAAAATAATTTAGATATTATATTAGGCAAACAAAGATGTGTTTTTGATAAAGCTTGATTAGTATATAATCTTGAAAATCAACAAAAGATGTATAAAAGTTTCTTTGCCTCCACTCAAAAGAATAGTTCTCCCTTCTTAACATGCTTTTACTGTGGTAAGAAAGGTCATAGTGCATCAACATGTTATATTAGAAAGAATGGTAATAGCATTGGAAAAATGGTATGGGTTTCAAAAACATCCTTAGTCAAAACTAACAATAAAGGACCCAAGAAAATTTGGGTACCAAAATCAAAATATGATTATATGAATAAAAGGACTCCTTGAAGAAAAGTTGGTACATTGATAGCGGTTGCTCCAAACACATGGTGGGAGATGCATCAAAGTTTATTCATATTTCTCCCAAAAATAGTGAACATGTGACCTATGGAGACAACAACAAAGGTAAAATTGTTGGAGTTGTAAAAATAGGCCTTTTGCTATCATTTGATTTTCATAATTTCTTTTGATGAGACTAAAAATCTATTAGGCTAAAAAATGATACTTTGAATGGTATGGCATGCCCTACTCTATTAATTCATTATAAATTGCTGAATGATTTTCTCCCCTCTACTCATGATTTGTTTTTGTTGTTGACAAATGGGGAGAGATAGATAAAAGATAAGATAGTAAGGGGAATTATCTATTTTTTATGAGACATCATTTTATATATGAAATCTATGAAATCTTCAACTGTTTCATATAAACAATCATTGCAAAATCAAGGGGGAGTGAACGACACAAATAGATATTCTTTTCGATGAAACAAAAAGAACAAAAAGAAGGTCGCAATGAAGCATGAGGATTCACGCCACATTCTTAGTTACATGTGTTGGGTACCGTGATGATGGCTATAAACCAACCATGCTGGGATTATACACTCATTTCTTTTAAAAAAAATGATTGAAAATCATGTGAACAATGGTGCCTAATTCATGGTTAACTAGGAAATTATGGTTCTTAAGGCATCTTATGTCAATCTCATAATTGTATTTTGCATGCATAGCATAAGTATGCCCTAGTCATTCAACTCTATGAGATGTTGTTGAAGTATTAACGATCAAAATTTCTATTCCTGGGATTATGGGATTGAACCAAGCACATGTGATGTAGCTCCATGTGGAGCTTGTAGGCCTTGGATCTTCTTCATCAATGGAGTCCTTTGCTTCTTGAAGATTAATGGCAACAGAATGAAGAAGGAAGAAAGATGATTGGAGATGCCACTTCAAGGAGAAGATGAGTCAAGAAAAAGCTCACCACCATAGGAAGCCATGGATAAGAGCTTGAAGGTAGAAGAAAAAGAGTGGAGGGAGAGGGAAAGAAGGAGCACGAAATGTTTTGCCTCAAATGAGGTTTGAACTTTGAAATGTAATTCTCAAATGATCAAAGTTGAAAAAATGCACACACATGACCTCTATTTATAGCCTAAGTGTCACACAAAATTGAAAGGGAATTTGAATTTCTATTCAAATTTCACTTGAATTTGAAATTGAATTTGTGGAATCAAATTTTGGAGCCAAAATTTCACTAATTATGATTAGTGAATTTTAGCTATGGTTCAGCCCACTAATCCAAGATCAAGTCCAAGATTCTCCACTAAGTGTGCTTAGGTGTCATGAGACATGTAAAACATGAAGGACATGCACAAAGTGTGACTATATGATGTGGCAATGGGATGTAGCAAGCAAATTCTCACCTCTCCTTCTAAAATTTAATTGGATTGGGCTTCTCCCAATTCAATTAAATTTATTTCTAACCACACATCAAATAATTACTTAATGCATGTGAAATTACAAAACTACCCCAATATAAAAACTAGTCTAGGTGTCCTAAAATACAAGGGCTGAAAAATCCTACATTTCTAGGGTACCTTACCTATATTATGGTGCCCTAAATACAAGGCCAAAAAATAATGAAACCTTAATCTAATATGTACATAGATAAACGGGCTCATACTTAGCCCATGGGCTCGAAATCTACCCTAAGGCTCATGAGAACCCTAGGGCCTTCTCTTGCATCTCTGGCCCAATCTTCTTGGAGTCTTCTATCCAATGCCCTTGGGGGGTAGGATTGCATCAACATGTTTTATGGAAAGATTCATCAAGTCAAGGTCAAGTATGGAAGTAATGGAAGTAACCAGCTTGCAAAAGTTGGGGTAGAAGATGGATCGAGTTACATTGTTTCTCTGTCTACTACTAACACATAATTGTGCCAATTTAACAAAAATTAAGGACTATTGACGTCCATGTTTTATTTCTAGTGACAATATGTGATGGACCATCTAAATTGATTAAACCCTACGTCCTGTGTCGAATTTGCAATACTTCAACAATGCATCATTCATATACATCCATGCTTTTCATTGGTTGAATTGCTCATTGCATTCTTTCCTTGAAGTCAGAACTATAATCATTATTATCAAAAAGAAAGAACGCGCTTTATGGTGCCCTTACCAAACACGTGCTAGAGCTATAGTAATGGGTGAAATAGAGGAGGTGCAAGAGTGGATGAAGGCCGACATGGAGGCCATGAAAGAAAAAATGGCCACAATGATGGAGGCCATGATGTGCATGAAGAAGATAATAGAGGTCAATACGGCTGCAGTTGCCGCTACCAGCATCATTGCTGAGGTGGACCCGACTCCCCCATCTGGCCTCAACCAAATAAATCATCCAACCTCGGATATGGTAGGTCAGGGAGGCAAAGAGTTGGGAAGTACGGGCGGCCCCCATTTTGTGCAAGTTCAAAACAAGCATGTCTTCCTGCCATATGACTTGCCTCCCAACTATACACCACCCAATGTGGCGCACACTCCCAATGAGAATGTCAATAACTCCACTCCCATACTCATTGAGAGCCAACGACCTCAATTTGATCATGCACATATCCCTCAACCCATGGGGGAGACACATAAAATACCCCACCATAATCTAGTCGACTTCGAGCCTCACCTCGGATACGCCACTGAGGGGCAAGTAGTTGGTGGTGTACCCCTGCCAAACACTTTGGAGGGCCCTCAGTTTCGCCCACAACCACAACCCTTGCATTTTGCGGTGGGAAGAATCCCTCCTGCTATGGTAGAAAAAGGGAAAATTGGAGGAGGCAGAGATCATGCTTTTGCTAACATGGCAGAGTTATACCTAGTGCCTGACGTCGTCATCCCTTCAAAGTTGAAGGTGTTGGATTTCGATAAGTACAAGGGGACTACTTGCCGCAAGAATCACCTTAAACTGTACAATCGGAAGATGGGGGTGTACACAAAAGATGAAAAATTGCTGATGCATTTTTTTCAAGAGAGCCTTACTGGGGCAGCTCAAGTGGCACCCCCGATGATAGAAAGGGAGATGATAACAATGATAGTAGACACGTTACCGGTGTTCTACTATTGAGAAAATGGTGGGTTACACAGCTTCAAGCTTTGCGGATTTTGTTTTCGCCGGTGAAAGGATCGAAGTGGGTCTAAAAAAAGGCAAATTTGATCATCCTGCTTTGACAAATAAAAAGCCTGGGGCAAATAGAGAGGATGAGAAGGAAGAAGGAACCCATGTTGTGACTGTCGTTCCTACATGGCCAAATTTCTCACCAGCTCAACAATGTCATTACTCAGCCAATATCAGCCCTTCTCATTACCCACCACCCAATCAACCACAAAGCTTGTTGCCGCACATCCAATACCAAACACCACCCTTAACACAAACCAAAACACCAACCGAGGAAGGAACTTTCCAGAAAAGAAGCCTATAGAATTCACCGCAATTCTGGTGTCGTATGCTGACTTGCTCCCATATCTACTCGATAATTCAATGGTAGCCATAACCCCAGCCGTGGTTCCTCAACCTCCATTTTTTCGAGGATACAACTCGAACGCAACATGTGCTTATCATGGAGGAGTTCTAGGGCATTCCATTTAGCATTGTATGACCCTGAAACATAGGGTGCAAGGTCTAATTAATGCGGACAAACTAAAATTTAAGGAGGATAATCGCTTGTGAATTCTAACATTGGCAAGTGACACCATGCACGGGGCAGTTTGAAAGTTGTTGTTAGATGTCTCCAATGACTCATTAGGATTTTTCAAGTTTATGCCATTACTGTAAACAACAGTCGCAATGCTAATAAATGGATAAATTTGATGTCCTTATCTCATTCTCTCACAATTGCATCTTTTCTTATTTAACTTCCATTTGAATATGAATATAAGCCGTTGGTCTATTTGCTCAAGCGACCTACACTCCTGAGTTTGATTTCCAAGTCTGTTCAATCAGAAATCACTCGTTCTACACGTTTGGTGAGGGTGCCGTAAATGATGACTAAAAGTATAAAAAAAGTTTGATTTACTGTGTTTCAAATAAAAAGTACAGACATTCATGTGACCTCATTTTATCATTCCCAAAAGTTTCTTTTTGAGAGAAAAGTGAGTTATCAAGAACAAGAGTCGTTTGACTTAACCTGTCAATTGAAAATCCTTTAAATGTTCTCGTCCTTGAAAATTTTTTCTCGAGAATCTGCACAGTTTCTTTCATTTTTCCTTGCTACAAGGTCATGACAAAAGAAAACAATAGATACCTCAGAGCCTTACACTGGGGCAATGAGAGGCACCGTACATGAACCTCGAGTGAACCTAGAGGCAGATCAGAAGTTCTCACCTGGTAGGTCGAGAACACAAAAAGGTGGCCGGGGCAAAAATTAGGGTAATAAAAAAAATCAAGGGCGTGTTGTTAAGGTTTGGTCCTAAATATTCAAACTACAACAGGATCTAAGTCAAGATTTGAAATGACACATGGCCATGTTTCAACATCCCAAACAATATTTTATCCTTTGCTACCCCCTCCGAGCCATAGCATATTTGTTTTCTAAAAAACAACAAAAAAAAACAGCAAAAGCAAAATAGAAACCCCAAGTAAGAACCACCGCTAAACCAGCGGGAAGAGCAATGCTAACTACACATGCATGAATCTGGGCAAAAATGAAAAGAAAAGAAACCCACCAAAGGCGGGTGAAGAAAAAAGAGACAAAAGATCTCCAGATTTTACAAGAAAGAAAAAACCCCTGAGGTTCGGACTTGCACATTTGAGAAGAAAACTCATTTGACCAAGGGCTCGTGGAAGATGCTCGAACATTTGATGTTAGTCTCTCATGCAAATTCTTTGGGATTTCTTTTGAATCCAAGGGTAGCTTTGTTGTATAAATTCTTTCGCGGTCAGCCCATGGCATCACTCTATGGCCTTAAATCAAGAAAGTTTCACTTGGTCATATACCAAAGTGTAACAATCCATTGCCATCCTTCAATGGTGCATGCGATTGGTCCCAAAGCCTTATATTTCTCTTGCTGTGAAGAATAATCAATGTCTTTAAACAAAAAAATAGGGGGACGAACCCTAGGATTTCAGTTGATTGATTAAATGTCAAGCGGCTCCATTGCCGTCACTCCAAAATTGTCAAGTAACTAAATCAAACAGAACATGCACTCTGAGGGAGTCCCCGAAAAGATTTGCAAAAAAATAGGATGAGGTTGCATGAGTTATCACATCTTTTAAAAATATAGTCAATATGTGTTTTCCACAAAAAGAAAAAATATACCAAATCAAATCAAAATCAAAATCACAAAATAGGAAAGAATGTCATGAGCATTACATAATTTTCATGGTTCAAAGCCATTTACATTACTAGCATTTCAAGATGAAGGTTGCATGCATCTGCATCCCAAAAATCATGTTCATAAGTGCACAAATTTCTCTGTACATACCAATTTCCCAAATCTAATGTCTTATCTTTTGAGTTTAGGATGAGAGGCCCTCTCAAAGATTTAACCTCTTACTTTCTCATAAGGTTGAGCCCCTTGGTACTAGTACCTATTGGCTTGTTTCATAGGACTCAAAGTCTTCACTTTTATCTTTCATAGGACTCAAAGTCCTCACCTTTATCTTTCGCAGGACTCAAAGTCCTCGCTTTTGTCTTTCATAGGACTCAAAGTCCTCTGTCTTTATGCTTTCTTAGGACTCAAAGTCCTCTGTCATTTACTTTTCAAAGACTATCATAGTCTGTTGTTTTGCAGAGACAATCATGGTCATATTCTCCTTTACTTTTCAAAGACTATCATAGTTTCTTGTTTTACAGAGACAATCATGGTCATCTGTTCCTTTACTTTTCAAATACTATCAGAGTCTTTTGGCATGCAGAGACAATCAAGGTCATCTGCCTCTTTTCAAAGACTTCAATGTCTTTCAACTAAGACTATCACTGTCTTCTTTGCCTCAGAGACAATCAAGGTCATCGACCTCTTTTCAAAGATTTCAATGTATTTCAACGAAGACTATCATAGTCTTCTTAGCCTTCAAGACTATCAAGTCTGTTGGCTTGCAAAGACAATTAGGGTCATCTACCTCTTTTCGAAGACTTGAATGTCTTTCGACAAAGACTATCATAGTCTTTCGTCTTATGGAGACAATCAGGGTCATCTGCCTTTACTTTTCAAAGACTATCATAGTCTTTTGTCATGTGGAGACAATCAGGGTCATCCGCCTTTACTTTTCAAAGACTATCATAGTCTTTTGTCTTGCAAAGACAATCAGGGGCATCCGCCTTTACTTTTCAAGACTATCAAAGTCTGTCGTCATGCGGAGACAATCATGGTCATCTTCTTTCTTTACATTTCCAAGACTATCAAAGTCTATTGTCATGCAGAGACAATCAAGGTCACTGCCCCCTTTACTTTCCAAAGACTATCATAGTCTTTTGTCTTGTAGAGATAATCAAGATCATCTGCTCCTTTATTTTTCAAAGACTATCTTAGCCTTTTATCTTGCAAAGACAATCAAGGTCATCCGCTCCTTTACTTTTCGAAGAAGACAATGTCTTCAAAAGGCGACAATGCCTTCATTTACATTTCAAAGACTATCATAGTCTTTTGTCTTGGAGAGACAATCAAGGTCATCTACTCCTTTACATTTTAGAAGACGACAATGTCTTCAAAAGGCGACATTGCCTTCATTTACATTTCAAAGACTGTCATAGTCTTTTGTCTTGCAGAGACAATCAAGATCATCTGCTCCTTTACATTTCGATGATGACAATGTCTTAAGGCGACAATGCCTTCATTTACATTTCAAAAGACGACAATGTCTTCAGTCATTTATGCTTTCAAAAGGTGACAATGCCTTCATTTACATTTCAAAAGGTGACAATGCCTTCATTTACATTTTGAGGACGATAACATCTTCAGTCATTTATGCTTTCAAAAGGCGACAATGCCTTCATTTACATTTCAAAAGACGACAATGTCTTCATCTCAAAGACTTCAATGTCTTTTGTCCTTGTTTGTGCTTCATAGGACTCGACATCCTCTGTTTCTATGCTTTCAAAAAAAGAGGGGAGAAAAGAAAAAGAAGAAAAAAAAATAGGAACTTCAATGTCCTCGTTTTTCCGCGGTTTCACTTCCTTAGTTTTCGCCAGTTGCCCGGTGAATAGCAAGATCGCTCGAACAAAATTAGTGTCTTTATCTTTACTTCCCTTTTATTTCCAATAAAAAGATAAGTAAAGAAGGGCAATTTTCATACCCTAATTTCGTTTGAAGACCTTCATTTGCTAACATTTTGATTCTTGCTAGCCGAATTGAGCTGCTTGACACCAGTTGCTGTTCAATCTGAAAGGGTTTTTGATGTTTCGGTAAAGAATGCGGAAAATACTCAAAGGGGAGGGCAAAAGGGTCATTTTTACACTTTTTCATACCCCTGGCTTGCCTAGGCCAGCCTCTGGCTCGCTTGGGCCACCAAAATAACTTCATGGTGAAGTAACTAGCTTCCCCACGCGAGCTGAGCTCACCAGGGCAAGCAAGGTTGCTTCAGAATGAAGTAACAACTCGCCTGGGTGAGCTCAGCTTGCCAGGGCGAGCTACCTTCATCCCAAATGCCTTGTTTTGCTATAAATAGGCATGAAGGGAGGCTGGGAAGAGGTTCCAGGGTCTAGAATTGAGAAGAAAGAAGGGAAAAGAAGAAGGAAGAAGAGAAAAAGAAGTTAAAATGCCGTTGAATCGCGACTACAATCATTCTTCGGTCGTTCTTCATTCGTTCATTGTTCTTCATCTGGTTGGTGTTTGCTTTTAAGGATTTGAACATGATTTATGGACCCTTAGGTGTCCTCTCTATTGTTTTGTGCATCTTCATATCCTTTTTCGATCATTGGTAATCGCTTTTCTTTTGTAAAGTAAGTTTTAACCGATCATTAGTGCCGCAAGTTATCTTTAAAAAAGGATTGAAGATTAATAAGCAAAAACAAAATAAAACCAACTCATAAACTTCTTCATTTCATCAAAAAAATCAAGAGATCGTTTAAAGGTCCAACACCTTAACGATTCTCTCCTCTCATAAAAAATCAAGAGGGCGTTTCAAGATCCAACGTCTTAACGATTCTATCCACTTTTCAGAAGTTTAAAACATCATTTCGACCCTAAAAAAGATAAAATCAATGTAACACGCAAAATTTCAGACTTAAAGAACTACGTAGGTCTGATTTTCTCATCGTACCCGATGATAAGTAGGAGCAAGGGCAACACCCTTGTCGACCCCAAAAAAATTAAAAATATAAAAAGGGAAAATACATAGAAAAAACATAAAAGGGAAAATACATAATTTTGAAGTCATGTTTTGCACACTCGATTTGAGGTTGTTGTCCCTTGTGACGGGCGTACCTTCCTCATGCTTAAACAACTTTCGAACCCTCATTTTCAAAATCCGCAGACCATCATCTTTTTGGTTTTTCTAACGTTTTCCTCGAATAAACGTTGGTGGTGACTCCGCTCGTTTTCTCCCTCGGAGACAAACGCTTTGGCCCACGATCTTGGCCTTTTCGTGCCCCCTCCGAAGGGTAGGTTGCAACAGCTACCAACCACATACTTTTTGTTGTGATTCGTCATTGATTTCACGCATGCATACTCGTCCCGTGTCATTGCTTGTGTCTTGCATTTGTTTTTGTCATCTTCATCATGAGAAGTTGGAAAGTCTACATCCCTTTCTTAATGGCGTGCATTGGGCACCATGGTTATGATTGTAAACAAACCATGATACCCAATGCATTGTGGGTAAGAAGAGATGGTCTTCGGAGATCTTATGTTCGTAGATAAATGCATTTGTCATGCATAGTGTTGCAACGTGCCCTTCACGGGCGAGCGAGGGCGAGGCTCACGGGTGCGCTTTCCAAAGGAGGAAAGATGCGCGGAGTCGCCACCAACGTTTATTTGTGGAAAACGTCGGAAAAACCGAAGGAAACCGGTCAAAATGAAAATTCTAAGTTCGGGAGTTGTATTTACGTTTGAGGAAGGTATTAGCACCTCTCACGTTTGTCTCTAAGGACAACAGTCTATTTTTTAGAATTGTGGAATTATGTTATCTTAAATTTTATTATTTTTTGAGGTCGACAAAAGCGGGGCTTTTGCTCCTACGTACCCTCCTTTGGAGAGGAAATCAGACCTACGTAGTTCTTTCTTATGCGTGAATCAAATGATTCTTTTTACTTGAGGGGTGATCATTTTAAGGCGTTGGACCTTAAGAATGATCCCTTTTTACTTAGTAAGAAATTGAAATGATAAACTTTCAAAACCCTATTTTTGTGGACGAGCTTGACTAGGCGAGTTGATTTTAGCCTTAGTTTCACTTTAGTTATTAGTCAATTCAATTAAGAATGAGAAATCCCAAAAAGAAAACGTCCGATCGATTTTTTCGCTTTATTTTACTAAAAAAGTATTTTTTGATTATTATATTATTGTTTTACCTCTTTTTTGATTTTCAACGTGGTTACGGCACGACCGAACGGTCGGAATTCATTTTAACAAAAAATAACAGATGATACAATTCAAATGTTCGGTGGAAATTTATTTTATTTTTAGATTAGACGAGAAACAACTTAAATAAATGACTGAAGCACGTCAAAAGGGGGTATAGAAAGCGAATGAAAACGAGAATAAAAATACACAAAACAAATGGGGACCACCACGGGTACATAGAAGGAATTGAAAAGCTCGATTTGGAAACTTACCCGTTGAAGAACGAAGAACGGATGAAGAACGGTGAATAACGGAGGAAAACCTTCACGAATTTGCTTACGGAAACCTCTCGGAAGCGTTACGGAAGCACCTCAGCTTGGATTTTCTTCACGGAAACAATTTTTTTCACCCAAAACAGCTGAAATACCTCACCAGGGGCATCCGGCCTCCTTAAAACAGCCCCCTTCAGCCTATTTATAGGAAAAAGGGGGAGGAGGTTGCCGCCCAGCTCGCCCAGGCGAGCTAGGTTGCTTCAACCTTAAGCAAGAAATTGCCCAGAAACCTCTAGAAGGGCCAAGCCTATTTATAGGAAACTTACCATTTTGGAAGGCCCAATTCAAATTTTCGAAATTGCTATTTGCATTCCCCAATTTTGATAAGTTCACCCCCCTTCTTTCATAATTTACGAAAAAGTTACGGAAGCCTTACGGAAGCATATAGGACTTGATTTTATTCTTTTTTTCTCTTCCGTCTCACCCGTATTAAGTTAATTATGCTTATTTAGGGTTATGGGAATTTTACGGAAGCATTACGGGTGTCTCGGAAGCCTCAGCATCCCATTTTTCAACAAAACGGGGGGTGTGGTGGCCACCTAGCTCGCCCAGGCGAGCTAGGTTGCTTCAACCTTAAGCAAGAAATTGCCCAGAAACCTCTAGAAGGGCCCAGATTCGAAAATTACTATTTGCACCCCCATTTTACTAAATACACCCCCTTGCTGTTTTTTTTGTGATTCTTTTTCCGTAACGTTACGAAACTTTAAGAATTTCGTAATGATACTTATTTCCCTTCCGCAAGGTTACGAATCCTTACGGATTATGTATTTACTCTTCAATCCCTTTCGAAGAAGTTACGGAAACTCACGGATTGCGCAAAAACACCTCTTTTCGACTTCCGCCACATTACGGAATTTCATGGATCACGCAAGCCTGCTTCCTTTTGGATTTCTGAGACGTCTCGGGACTTCATTTATTACATGTCATCAAGTAATAATCCCCGGACGAAATTAGGGTATGACACATAGCATAAACATGCCCTGATGCATTCATCATACATTCTTTATGATAGGGTGTTGACATATTGGTCATCAGAATTTTCATTTCCGCAAACATGGGGTCGGACCAAGCGCCCTCCTTTAAAAAAGGTTCTATCATGTCAGAGTCAAGAACCTAGAACTAGCCAGCTTGCGAGAACTAGGACAACAGATGGATCAAGTTTGACATCAAGCCTTCAGCAAGGCATATGGGAAAATCTGGGATTTGGCCATGGTAGAAGTGTCCGTTAAAGCCATCGCAACCCTCACTCAATACTAGGACTAGTCTCTTAGATGCTTCACTTTCGGGGATTTTCATTTGGTATCGACCATAAAAGAGTTCGAAGGGATCTTAGGATGCTCGCTAGGAGGAAGGAAGCCATGCCTTTTTTCTGGGTTTTATCCTTCTATGGCAAGAATGGCAAAAGTGGTCAAGATCTCAGAACATGAGCTAGACAGGTTGAAGCAAAATAGAAATGAGGTAGTTGGGATACCGAGGAAGCGCTTGGAGGAGAAAGCAAAAGCTTTGGCAAATCAAAGGGAGTGGACCTCGTTCATTGACATATTAGCGTTGTTGGTGTTTGGGACTATACTATTTCCAAATGTAGATGATCTAGTGGACCTAGCAGCGATCAATGCCTATCTTGCTTATCACCATAGCAAGGAAAGCCCGGTCATCGTCGTTTTGGAAGATACATATGATACACTCGACTTGAGGTGCGAGAAGAGTAGTGCAAGAATTGTTTGTTGTACGCCTGCTCTTTATGTGTGGTTGGTCTCCCATGTTCTTTGTCATGAAAGTAGGTCTGTCTATCCTCTACAAGGTCATCGCATGTGCCCCAAAAATAGAAAAGCAAATTGGGAAGAACTCTTAGCAGGTATGGTAGGAGCATCCAATAGCTGGTTCCCCCGATGGAAAGAAGGAGGGGCAGGAGTGTTATGCTCGTGTGAAGGATTCCCAAAAATTCCCTTAATGGGGACGAGGGGTTGTATTAATTATAATCCCATGCTGGCCATAAGACAACTAGGCTACCCTATGAGAGGTGCGCTGTCGGAGGAGATCATCGCGCCTTTCGTCGCCCAGGGTTTTAATGAAGCCAATGCGAAGATACTTTAGAGAATCCGTAAAGCATGGAATATAGTGGAAAGGAAAGATAAGGAGCTCAGGGGAAGTAGCAATGGTGCCATCAACAGCTATCATAAGTGGTTGAAGTCTAGGACGCAAGAGATAAATTGGCTCCCAAAGCTAAAAGGCCTAAGTGGGAAAGAAGCTGAAGTCCCTGAGGAAAGCAAAGAAGTGCAAGCTTTGAAGGTAGAGCTCGAAAAAACAAGAGTGGTCAAGGAGAAGCTAAAGACGGAAGTCACTAGGGTCAAGAAAGAGTGTGATGTGCTGAGAGATGTCAACATGACTACAGTCAAAGCATTAGAGTGGGAAACAAAAAGAGCCCGACAGGAAGAATGGAGCAGGAACATGTTCCGAGGGGCTCTATGAGGCAGCAGCAACGAGCTCAAGCTTAGAAAGGCTGAAAGGGACAAGTCAAGGGAGGAAAGCATGGTGTTAGAGGATAAGTTGAAGGCTTATCAAAGGTTGAAGAGAAGTTTGACGAAACAGCTAAGAAGAACGAAAGAGAATATGTTGACAATTATTGATCAATATAAGGAAAAGGTGAACCAGCTGCTAGTCATAGGCAAAAGTTGGAGGAAGAACATGCGAAGGTATCGGCTCTGCAAATGGAAAAGGGAAGCAAGAGAAAGGGTGATAGAATCATTGCACGGGGAAGCCATGAGATGGATGGATAAGTTTGCTCTTACTCTGAATAAGAGTGAAGAGCTTCCAAGGTTGTTAGCCAAAGCAAAGGCAATGGCCAACACGTACTCGGCTCCCGATGAAGTTCATGGTCTTTTCGATTACTGCCAACACATGGTCGAACTAATGACCCATATATTAGGAATCACTGAGGCATTTGTGTTGTATTTATGCTTTGGCTTTGGCAAGATAAATGATGTTGTTTCTTAATGAAAATGGGATTTGATTCAATCCTATGTTTGTACTAAAAGTTCTGCGGGATTCTATACTTCAACAACTTATCATTATCATGCATTCATGTTTAGTTAGCTGTTGCATTACTCATTGCATTTTGTTTTTAACAGTCATTGTCGTCATCAAAAAGTAATCATAGTAGCCAAAAAGAACAAACACACTTTACGACACCCTTATCGAATGCGCACTAAGCTAGAATCATGAGCAAGGTAGAGGAAGTTCCGGAACAGATGAATGCCGACATGGAGGCCATGAAGGACCAAATGGCCACCATGATGGAGGCCATGTTGACCATGAAGAAAATAATGGAGAGCAATGCGGCTGCAGTTGCCACTACCAACGCCGCAGCTAAGGTGGATCTGACCCACCCATTTGGCATAAATCAAATGAGTCATCCAGTCCCGGATGTGGTAGGTTAGGGAGGAGAAGCATTGGGGAGTACAAGAGGTCCTAATTGATGTAAGCTCTATTGGAGCTTGTAGGCCTAGGATCTTCTTCATCAATGGATTCCTTTGCTTCTTGGAAGATGAATGGCAACGGAATGGAGAAGGAAGAGAGAGAGGAGACGCCACTTCAAGGAGAAGATGAGTCTAGAAGAAGCTCACCACCATAGGAGGCCATGGATAAGAGCTTGGAGGAAGAAGGAGATGAATGAAGGGAGAGGAAGAGAAGAGCACAAAATTTTGTGCTCTAAAAGAGCTTTGAAATCTAAAGTTTAATTTTCAAATGACCAAAGTTCAAAAAATGCACGCACATGACCTCTATTTATAGCCTAAGTGTCATATAAAATTGGAGGGAAATTGGAATTTCTATTCAAATTTCTATTCAAATTTGAAATTGAATTTGTGGAGCCCAATTTTGGAGCCAAAATTTCACTAATTATGATTATTGAATTTTAGCTATGGTTCAGCCCACTAATCCAAGATCAAGTCCAAGATTCTCCACTAAGTGTGCTTAGGTGTCATGAGGCATGTAAAGCATGAAGGACATGCACAAAGTGTGACTATATGATGTGGCAATGGGGTGTAGCAAGCAAATGCTCACCTCCCCCTCTAAAATTTAATTGGATTGGGCTTCTCCCAATTCAATTAAATTTATTTCTCAACACACACACATCAAATATTCACTTAATGCATGTGAAATTACAAAACTACCCTTAATACAAAAACTAGTCTAGGTGCCCTAAAATACAAGGGCGGAAACATCCTACATTTCTAGGATACCTTACCTACATTATGGATCCCTAAATACAAGGCCCAAAAATAATGAAATCCTAATCTAATATGTACAAAGATAAGTGGGCTCATACTTTGCCCATGGGCCCAAAATCTACGCTAAGGCTCATGAGAACCTTAAGGCCTTCTCTTGCATCTCTGACCCAATCTTTTTGGAGTCTTCTATACAATGCCCTTGGGGGGTAGGATTGCATCACTAGGGCTTAGCGCCACATGCTGCGCTTAGCGCTTTCTGCAACACAAATTTTTTCTGCAATATGCGCTTAGCCTGAGATGTAAGGCTTAGCGCGCAATCAAGCTTCAACTTACAAAGAGTAGTTTAGGCTTAGCGCAACAAGCGCGCTAAGCCCACTGCTTGAAGTTTAATTCCAATGAAGATGTTGGGCTTAGCACAGTGATGTGTGCTTAGCTGAACTATTCAGCCAACTAGCCAGGGGTCTAAGCACTTAGCGCGAGCAAGCTCAGGCTTAGCATGTGAAGATATGGCGCTTAGCGCAATGGTTGCGCTTAGCGGATGGGTAACTGAAAATTTTTTCTGAGTCTTTTTTGTCCATCTCTTCACCTAGGCTTAAAAACCCCCCTTGTTCACTACTAAACAAGCTGAAAAATTAATCACAATCACAAGCAACTATCCTAACTACATGCAAGAGATACAAAATGAAGAAGAGAAAAGGGAAAGAAAAGCTGGGTTGCCTCCCAGTAAACGCTTTTTTAACGTCATTAGCTTGACGCACCTTCTTGTTATCCAGGGTCCAACAAGGTTTCTACTTCCAGAACCTTTTTCTCAGGCCTCCTCTCCTCCATCACATGAACCTTCATACAGACATTTTGATTAGGTGGATCTTTATCTTCATGGAATAGGTCAAAGCTGATTTTCTGATCTTCTATAACCATTTGCACCATCTTTTTTCCTATCTACCATGCAACTTGCGGTAGACATGAATGGGCATCCAAGAATAAGAGGAATGTCAGAGTTCTCTTCTATATCCATCACGATGAAATCATCTGGAAAAATTAGATACTTGACCTTCACCAAAACGTCTTCAATCACTCCATATGGCCTTGTGATGGAGTGATCAGCTAATTGAAGGGTCATGCGTGTGGGCATTATCTCTAGCTCTCCAAGTCGCCGGCACATGGAGAAAGGCATTAAATTGATACTAGCTCCCAAGTCTATGAGAGCTTTACACACAACAACCTCACCAATGGAACACAGTATAGTGACACTTCCAGGATCATTGTGCTTCTGGGGAAGGATGCATTGAATGACCGCACTACAGTTACCTTCCACTATAATAGTATCACTATGTATGTACAAGTTCTTCTTAGTTAGCATGTCTTTTAAAAATTTGGATTAGAAGGGCATTTGTTGGAGAGCCTCTTTTAAAGGCAAAGTAATTTCCAGTTTCTTGAAGACGTCAAGAAATCTGACCAAGTGTCTTTCCTTGTCTTTCCAGGAAGGTACCAAAGGGTATGGTACTTTCTTGCCTTCAGTAAGAGTAGTCTCTTTCTTCTTCTCTCGCACAGCCTCACTCTTGCCCTTTTTTTCTCCTCATCGACCTTCTCTTTTTCTTTTTCCTTTTTCTGATCTTTTTCTTTTTCTTTTTCTTTTATTTCTTTTTCTTTTTCTTGTCCTTCCTTCATCTTTATTCCTTCTTGACTATCTTTTATTTGGGTCTCTCTCTCCTGGTCATCTTCATCATCCAAAATCTCCTCAAGTTCAACAAAGTCTGAAACTAGTTCTAGTGTCGGCTCAGCAGTCGACTGTTGTTTATATCCCTCCACCTTCTCTTTAGCTCTACCTTCATCAGCCTGAATTGCTATTCTACTCCTTGTCATTACAGCTTTACATTCTTCCTTCGGATTCTTCTCAGTATTTTCAATAAAGCTACTTGATGGCCTATTCGCCAATTGCTTTGCGAGCTGGCCCACTTGGACCTCCAGATTCTTAATGGCGGACTCCGTGCTCTTTTGGTTAGACATTGAAACCTGCATAAACTGAGCTAAAGTCTCTTCTAGCTTCATGGTACACTCATAGAGACTAGGCACTTGCTGTTGAGGCCTATTGGACGGTCCCCCCTGGTCTCTGTTGAATTGATTGCTAGGGTGGTTCTGCCATTGTCTCTGTTGTTGATATTGCTGGCCATTTTGGAATTCGGTAAATCCTCCTGCATTAAAAGTATTTATGGGCTAATTCCCCATGTAGTTGACTTCATGAATAATTGGTTTTTCACTAGGGATACAACATCGAGAGTCATGAGCTCCACCACAGATTGTACATCCTGCAACCTGCAAAATAGAAGATTGTGAAGTTTATGCTGAATGAAGCTGAGTTGGCAACTTACTTAGTGTCTCGGTTAATGCCTCCAGTTGCTTAGATAGTAACTTGTTCTACGCCAATAACGCATCCTGTGATGTAAGCTCCAATAAGCTCTTTTTGGTTGGGATGTGTGCTCTGTCTCTTAAGATGGCAATATCACTAGTAGCCATGTTTTCAATAAGGTCCATTGTTTCTTCAGAAGTCTTCAACTTGATTTTACCCCCAGCTGAAGCATCAAGAAGTTGCTTAGATTGTGGTCTTAACCTATCTATAGAGATATTGAGTTGTATCGGTTCTGAAAAACTGTGAGTGGGAGTTTTTCTTAACAAGCCTCTGAATCTTTCTAGGGCATCACTCAACGATTCATCTAGAAACTGGTGGAAGGAAGAGATGGCGGCTTTTCCTTTTGTAGTCTTCGACTTAGGGAAATATTTCTTTAAAAACTTATCTACAACTTCATCCCAAGTCTTTAGACTGTTCCGTTTAAAAGAATGAAGCCACCTCTTAGCTTCTCCAAATAGTGAAAATGAAAACAAACTCAATCTGATTGAATCTTCTGGCACACCAGCCAACTGAATGGTATTGCATATTTCAATGTAAGTGGTCAGGTGTGCGTATGGGTCTTCATTTGGTAGACCATGAAATAGATTATTTTGAATCAACTGTATCAAAGAAGGAGGATATGTGATTGTTTGTGCCTGAACCTCTGATCATGCTATACTGGAAAAGAATTGCGACACAGTGGAACTTGAGTAATCTTCCAGGGTCACTCTTCTTGACTCTTTAGCCATAATAACTTCTTCAACAAAATCAGTATGTGATTGCCCTACAATTGGAAAGCTAAAAGATGCATCGGAAGATCGAGGTTCTTCTTCTAGAGTTGCCACTGCTTCCAAGTCCTACTAAAATTTTCTTATTCTCTCTGTGTTGCGCCTCCTGCAAGTAGCGTTAATCTCCAAATCGATGGGGATCAAATCACTTGCAGTAGATCTTCTTTGCATACAAGAGAAACAGAACAGCAATTATCCAGTTCAAAAGAACAATGAATTTGTACAGTAACTAAAATATGAACAAAAAGAATCAATGAATCAAAGTGAAAAATATAAAGCAATGTCATAAAACTGAACTGAACTCTTCTAATGAATTAAGTTCCCTGGCAACGGTGCCATAAATGCTTTGTGTCTAATTTTTTTTACCCTTTAACACAGTTCCTTTCTCTCAAATTTACAAGCAGTATATTCAAGGGAAATGAAATATCGGAAAGCGCACCGGGTCGTCAAGCATTTAAAATTAAAAGGGAGTAATCTGAGTATCGAACTTAGGGAACTTGTTTATTAGACAGAGTTTTATTCAGAAATAGGGCATTGTGTGAACAAACATTGATAATTGAGAATATAAACAAAAGTAAACTAGATGCTATGTTAAAAAGCAATAAATGCAAGTAATTAAAAAGTAGACAACAATAGGTAAAAAGCATTGGGTCTTTCTAATAAACGAGTTGATGCATACGAAGATATTTCTCTAATGAATCATGTTCTTATGTTCTATGCTAAAGCCTAATGTACTAAACCTCGATCCCTCGTAAGTTTAGACTAATTTAACCCAAGCTTCATCCTCAGATCCCTCTTATTGAACTAGGCTTAACTTAAATAGCATTATCATCACAACATAACAAGAAAATTAAAACCCCGCAATCCATCCCTGGTAATGCAGTTATTTAGCCCTGCTTCTATCATGTTCTAAGGAAATAGTACATTTCCCAATGCTAAAGACACCTAACAGTACACACAAGTGGGTGATTAGGCCAAGAGCATGCAGTAATTAAGCATTGAAAGAAACATTGAACACACAAAACACAATTAATTAGATATGAAAAGTAATTACATCAACTGTTCATTAGAAATCCCCAACTAGGGTTTTTAGCCAGCCATACAAGGAACCCTAATACAAATGAGACAGAAAGTATAGAGCAATTGTTGCTTACATAGGAAGGGGGATCCCTCCTCCTCTTCTTGGCACCTCACAATCACTCAAACACTTTCTAATATCTCAAAGTGATGAACCCTAGCTTCCTTGCTTAGTTGCTGCCTCCAAAGCACTATTCTCGAAGTCTGTGCAAAAATATGCAGCTCTGGTCTCTAAAAATTGTACCCTAATTCTGACAATTCAGGCTTAAATTGATGGAAGCTTGCTTGTGAAGCTTCTATGGAGGTTGGATCTTTGAGCTTCAATGAGGTCCTTCAATGGTGATTTTCCACCATGGAGATGCAGCGGAAGGCAAAGGAGAAGAGGAGAGGGGAGGCACCATCCACAAGGGAATAAGCCAAGGAAAAAGGAGTTTCACCACCAAGAATGTGCCTTGGATAAGAAGCCTGAAGAGGATGCTTTAATGGAGGGAAAGAAAGAGAGAAGGGGGGAGCACGAAATTGAAGGAATAAAAGAGGGAGAGAAGTGGAACTTTGAAGTGTGTCTCATAAGACTTTCATTCATCAAAGTTACAGCAAGTGTTACACATGCTTCTATTTATAGACAAGGTAACTTTCTTGAGAAGCTTTCTTGATAAAACTTCCTTGAGAGCTTCTTTGAGAAAACTTCCTTGAGAAGCTAGAGCTTAGCTACATACACCCTCTAATAACTAAGTTCACCTCCTTGAGAAGCTTCCTTGAGAAGATTCCTAAAGAAGCTATAGCTTTGCTACACACACCTCTCTAATAGCTAAGCTCACCTCCTTGAGATGAGAAGCTAGAGCTTAGCTACACACCCCCTATAATAGCTAACCTCACCCTCATTCCAAAAATACATGAAAATACAAAAAAAAAAGTCCCTACTAAAAAGACTACTCAAAATGCCCTGAAATACAAGGCTAAAACCCTATACTACTAGAATGGCCAAAATACAAGGCCCAAAAGAAGGAAAAACCTATTCTAACATTTACAAAGAAGAGTAAATCCAACCTTGACCCATGGGCTCAAAAATCTACCCTAAGGTTCATGAGAACCCTAGGGCCTTCTTTAGTAGCTCTAGCCCAATCCTCTTGGAGTCTTTTATCCAATACCCTTGGGGGGCAGGATTGCATCACAAATAGGCTCTAAAATCGTGACGTCACGCTTAGCGCCACCCTCGCGCTTAGTGCCAGTCGTGCGCTGAGCCTAGCAAGAGACAAACGTCTCGCTTAGTAAGCTGATCTTGCGCTTAGTGCACGGCCTTGATTCTTGTGCTCTACCAAATTCCCTTGTCATGCTAAGCACGTTAAAGCTGCGCTTAGCTTCGAATGCGCATTGAGCTCAAATGGTCCACTGAGCGTGACTGCTCCTTTTGCACTTCAAGACTTAGCCTTATTTAAACCTGAAATTATGCAAATTTTATCATTAAATCACATGGGAGATACTCTAAAGACAACTATTCAAACAAAACAAGATTTATATACAAATTCCTACAAAATAACTATAAATTGGGGAACTATACAAGTTTTAGAAAATGTTTTCTATACAAAAGTTGGTCGTATAAGACAACTAACAATTACTCACTGCATATTTTGTTGTTTTAGCAGTAAACACTGTCGCAACCCACCCTTTGGCGGGAGGGCAACGTGAGGCTCATGAGTGCGTCTTCCCAGGAAGGAAAATGCACAGAGTAGCCACCAACGTTTATTTGAGGAAAATGTTAGAAAAACCAACAGAGGTCTACGAATTTCAAAAAAAAGGTTAGGGAGTTGTTTACTCACGGGGAAGGTATTAGCACCCCACGCGTTCGTCACAAGGGATGACAACCTTTAATCAAATATGAAAAATCATGACTTCAAATTTATTTTATTTTCCTTTTTTATGTTTTTAGCTTTTTAGGGTCGACAAGAGCAGGACTTTTGCTCCTACGTATCCTCAATTGCGATGAGAAACTCAGACCTACATAGTTCTTCGAAAAGCAAGAAAGTTATGTGGAGTGTTGATTTTAGACTGTTAAACAGTTCGTTTTAACCGATAAAAGTAAAAAGACCATTTAAGGTGTTGGACCTTTGAGCGGATTCAAGTGATTTTCTTGTGGACAAAAGCTTGATTACAAGTTGATTTAGTTTTGGTTTCACTTGGTTATTTTCCAACCCATTAAAAGAGAACTTTCAAAGTAAATGACCGGGTGAAACTTTTTTTTTTTTTATGATTAACCGAGGTTATGACACAAACGATCGGTTGAATTTTATTTTAACGGTGATTAAATGAGATTACAACACAAATGATCGGTTCAAATTCATTTTAACATTGATTAAGTGAGATTACGGCTTAAACGATTGGTCGAAACTCACTTAAAACAAAGAAAAAGATCACCGATGGTAGAAGAACGAAGATGAAGACATGCAAAGCAAGGATGGACCCCTAAGGGTGCATAGAATGAATTCAAAGCTTCAAAATAGAAAACTAACTGATCGACGAACGATGAAGAACGATCACAGAATCGACCACAGAATCGTTACGGAAGCGCCTCGGCCTTGATTTTTCTTCTTCTTTCTCCTTCTTCTCACTAATTTCACTCAAATCTTGTTGATTTCAGGTGTTGGACCCTTCCTTCAGCCCCCCTCACGCCTATTTATAGGAAATGAGGGGTGGAGGTTGCACAGCAGTTCGCCCTGGCAAGCTGGTTGCTTCATCCCTAAGCTTTCTAGTGGGCCCAGGGGCTGGAAAATGTTCCCAAAGTGACCATTTTGGCCCTCTTTTGAACATCTTGCACATTTTCATCCGAAACATCACAAAACCCTATGGATTGCGCGACAATTAGTGTTAAGCAGCTCAATTTGGCCGGCAAGAATCCAAATGTTGACCAACGATCATCCCCAGACAAAATTAAGGTATGACAGTTGCCCCTCATTACTTATCTTTTATTGGAGATAAAATGGAAGTAAGGATTGAAAACAACAAAAATGGATGACCATGATTGTCCTTGCATGCCAACAGACTTGCTTGTCTCTAGAAGGCAAAAGAGACCGCAATAGTCTTGAAAATAACAAAAATGGATGACCATGATTGTCTCCGCATGCCAACGGGCTCGCTTGTCTCTGGAAGGCAAAGAAGACTTTAATAGTCTTGATCGAAAGACATTGAAGTCTTTGAAAAGGGGCAGATGAACATAATTTGTCCCTGCGTGCCAACAGACTTGATTGTCTCTGGAAGGCAAAAAAGGCTTTAATAGTCTTGATCGAAAGCCATTGAAGTCTTCAAAAAGAGGCAGATGACCATAATTTGTCTCTGGGTGCCAACGGACTTGATTGTCCCTGGAAGGCAAAGAAGACTGTGATAGTCTTGATCGAAAGACATTGAAGTCTTCGAAAAGGGGCAGATGACCATAATTTGTCTCTACATGCCAAAGGACTTGATTGTCTTTGGAAGGCAAAAAAGACTTTAATAGTCTTGATCGAAAGACATTGAAGTCTTCGAAAAGAGGCAGATGAACATAATTTATCTCTGTGTGCCAACGGACTTGATTGTCTCTGGAAGGCAAAGAAGATTGTGATAGTGTTGAGAATCTTTCTCTAAAATGTGAACACGCTTTAGCAAAGAAAGAAATCTCCAAACCGATCAGAGCAACATATATTTTTGAAGAAAAACAGTGTGACGATTGGGGAAGGAAAGCATGCTAATAGAATTCTCATAACCACAAATGAGATTTGGTACATTTGCATTTCATCTCTAAAAGAACATTTAGAAGAAAGCACTAGGTCCAATTGAAAATAGAGGAAAACCGCTCATAGTGTATAAAATCTCACACATGAAAGTGTTTCATTCTAACTCCAAACCATAGACATGTCATGATTTGACTTTGAAAGTTGTTTCCTATCAAATCAAAGATAATATGCATAATCTGTTGGATCGAGTGGCCTCAGAATAATTAAGAAGGGGGGGTTGAATTAATTATTCTTAAACCTTTACTAATTAAAAAATTACTCTTCCAAGGCTTTGACTAAGTTGTTAAGAGAATAAGGAGTAGAAGAGAAACTTAACAGAAAGTAAAAGTGGAAATTAAATGCACAATGGAAATTAAAAGAGTAGGGAAGAAGGAGACAAACACACAAGAGTTTTTATACTGGTTCGGCAACAACCCATGCCTACATCCAGTCCCCAAGTGACCTGCGGTCCTTGAGATTTCTTTCAACCTTGTAAAAATCCTTTTACAAGCAAATATCCACAAGGGATATACCCTCCCTTGTTCTCTTTGAACCTAGTGGATGTACCCTCCACTAGAACTGATCCACAAGAGATCTACCCTCTCTTGTTCTCAGTCAAACCCAAGTAGATGTACCCTCTACTTGTACCACAAAGGATGTACCCTCCAATGTGTTAAGACAAAGATCTCAGGCAGTTAAACCTTTGATACTTTGTGAATGGGGATACAAAAGAATTCTCAGGCAGTTAGTCCTTTGAATACTTTTGTATAAGGGAAAGGGAAGAATCAAAAGAATTCTCAGACTGTGTCATTTTGAATTCTTTGACAAGGGAGAAGGGAGACACAAAAGAATTCAGGCGGTTAGTCCTTCGTTCTTTTGGAAAAGGGAGAAGAGAGACACAAAAAGAATTCAAGCGGTTAGTCCTTGGCGAATTCTTTTTGGCAAAGAGAGAAGAGAATGAAAAGATGAATAGCACAAGTTTTCAAGGTTTAGAAAACCAGAAAACTTTGGAAAGCCTTTGGCACAAAGAAGAAGAAGAAGTTCAAAGAGATTCATGGCTTGTAAAAGATTGATTGAATAAGTGTTTTAAAAAGCAAATCAAAGCCTTGCTTTTATAGACTCTTCATGTCTAGCCAAGAGGACCATTTAGAAGAGTTATAACTTTTAGAAAAACTTAAAACCAATTTGAAAAAGTCAAAAACCATTTGAAGAGTTACATCTTTTGATTTATTCAGAAACAATCGCTGGTAATCGATTACACAAGGCTTTTATGTGAAAGGATGTGACTCTTCACATTTGAATTTGAATTTCAACGTTCAAAGACACTGGTAATCGATTACCAAAACATTGTAATCGATTACAGCTTTTTGAAATTAATTGGAACGTTGTAAATTCAATTTGAAAACTTTTTCAAAAACATTTTGCTATTGGTAATCGATTACAGCAATCTGGTAATCGATTACCAGAGAGTAAAAACTCTTTGGTAAACATGTTTTGTGAAAAATCCATGTGCTACTCAGTTTTTGAAAAATCCTTTTCATACTTATCTTGATTAAGTCTTCTCTTGATTCTTGAATCTTGATCTTCATTCTTGAAGCTTGATCCTTGAATCTTGATTCTTGGATTCAAATTTCCTCTTGAATCTTGAAGTGTTCTTCAACTTTTCCTCTTGAGTCTTGAATTGTTCTTGATTCCATCTTGAACATTTTGAAATCATTCGTTGATTGACCTTTGAGCTTTTGGTCATCACCTTTGTCATCATCTTTTGTTATCATCAAAACATCTTTGAATCATTCTTGATTCACCAGTTGGAAGGCAAAAAAGACTTTAATAGTCTTGATCGAAAGGCATTGAAGTCTTCGAAAAGAGGCAGATGAACATAATTTGTCTCTGTGTGCCAACGGACTTGATTGTCTCTGGAAGGCAAAGAAGATTGTGATAGTGTTGAGAATCTTTCACTAAAATGCGAACATGCTTTAGCAAAGAAAGAAATCTCCAAACCGATTAGAGCAACATATATTTTTGAAGAAAAACAATGTGACGATTGGGGAAGGAAAGCATGCTAATAGAATTCTCATAACCACAAATGAGATTTGGGACATTTGCATTTCATCTCTAAAAGAGCATTTAGAAGAAAGCACTTGGTCTAATTGAAAATAGAGGAAAACCACTCATAGTGTATAAAATCTCAAACAGGCAAGTGCTTCATTCTAACTCCAAACCACAGACATGTCATGATTTGACTTTGTAAGTCGTTTCCTATCAAATCAAAGATAATATGCATAATCATGGATCAATAGGATTTTTTAAAAAGCTGGATTTTGGTGGGAACTTTTTCTTTTGGGTGTTTTGGCCTTTTCCTTTTTGTTTTTTTCTTCTTTTTCTCTTTGGTTCGACGCAGAGCACGAGCGGACACAAAGATTTGGTTGGTAACTAAGAAGGTGATTGCTTCATGCATCCTTCGAGTTTTAACCAAGTTATTGTTACTATTTCCCTTCTTTTTGCTTTTGACAATGCTGCACATTGTTCATACATTGTTTGGGTTCAAAGAACCTCTCTATATTTATTTTTCTTTTCTATTTTTTCCTTTTCTGCTTTTCTCCAATCTTTGATTGGTTGACTTTCTTCCTTTCCTTTTTCGTTTCCTTTGAAGCACATTTATAACCCAAGGTAAAATAAGCTTCTTCCTTTTTGGGGAAGATCTTTCTGTTCTTTCTTCCAATGGTAAGGTTGGAAATTTCCATCCTAGGTCAAGATTATGGCCAAAACATTGAGGTTTGGCTCGAAAGGCCTACGGTTGGCGAGACATGACGCATGTTGGGATATATGTTTAGCAAGCAGTTCAAGAATAAGGGAATGCCCCAAATGATTTCCATGACACGCATATGACAATATGATTAGAAATTTATGCAAAACTGATCATGCATTCATCTATGTAGACACACATACATAAAGCTTTGTGGCCATAATAAACACTAAGGCTTAGGGTTTGTCTTCCCTGTTCAAATCAACCCAGTGTTTCTAAATAATGCCCTTTTATTAAGTTATGCACACATCTGAGTCCATTTAGGGCTTCGGGAAAAATCTTCATTGCATTCACCCTTCAGGCGCACATATTTTTTTTAAAAATCTTTTTATGCTCTGACCCATGAATTTTCCAAAGAAAACTGGCGGTCATTTGTTTCAAAAGCGTGTTGGCTTAGTCAGTTTTTTTTTTTTCTTTCAATCAATTTCTTTAAAGCAAATTTCTTTTCTCTTTTTTTAGAAAAGGTTTGTAACCCGGGCAAAGTTGGTAACCGAGATTACACTTTATCTAAAGGAATAAAAGGCGTGCGAATGAAAATACACAAGACCCCTTATTTTTTGGCGTTTCAGACAAACCATCTCAAAGTACATACAGAAATATGCTAGAAGCGGTAAAATTAGTCAAAATGAGATAACAAATGACTAAAAGCAATAATACCAAGTTCAGTTTTACCACAATGAAATAACAAAATAACGACTGAAAGCAATAACACCAAGTTCAGTTTTACCACAATGAAATAACAAAATAACAACTGAAAGCGATAACATCAAATAAAAACAAAATCACAATTTTTGACGTCCTGGTCGTGCAACCCTACCTCATCAGGTGAAGAAATCCAACACGTCAGCCATGTCGTCATCCTCCTTAGCTCCTCCGCCATCCCCAAGGGCCCCTGCGGGTCCTGCCCGCGTCTCAAAATCAGTCTTGTCTCTAGGCCAAGCCAATATGGCCCCGAAATGCTCGGGGGTAGGCCAAGGGAAAGGACCGGGGTCCTGACTTTGCTGGTGCATGTTGTAATGGTAGAATGTCTAGTTTAGCTGCACCTACCTTCTGTGATTAGCTGCCTGCTTGCTAGTCACGTGTTGCATGTACTTGTGCATCTGGAGTTCTATCCTCCGTAGGTGATCAGAGATGGACCTCAGAGATGGTACCTCCTCTAGAGGCGGCAGTCGCGCATCTGCAGTCAGCTGTTGCTGGTCCTCCTTTGGCTGTTGGGGTGCCTGACCCTACATCTGCTTAGGCATGCATTACTTCTCGATGAAGGCCCTATTGATGGGAGGCCGGATGAGCTTGGTGGGGGTGATCGCCACTCCATAGAACTGACAGAGGCATGTAATGAGAGCAGGAAACCCCAGGGCCCTGTTGGACTTCTCCAGGTCCAGTGGGTGTCTCAGAGGCGTAATCCCTGCAAACTAATATATAGCATCTGAAATCAGTTGGGCCAGGATGGCGTAAACCAGTTGACACTTTGGCAGGGGGAGGTTTGAGTTATGGTCACTGAGGAGAATGTTGCTAAGCAGTAACATCATCCAGATCTACGTGAGGGTGGTCATACTGGTGTGCATGATCCGCACTTGTCTCCCTGCTATGCTCCAGGAAAAGTCCTGCCCCGGAACGCACATCAAATGGCTGACAACATCCTCATCAAAGCTGGAGGCCTGACTCCTCCTCTGGCTGAACTCGCAATGCTGGCCTTCTTTCAAGATCGGTGGATGCCCCAGAAATTGATTGATGGCATCCTCATCGAAGGGAATCCACTGGCCCCTCACCCAGGAGCGCTTGTCTCTAACTCCTTCTTCTGTAGGTTAGCATAAAACTCCATGACTATCTTAGGATTGAACTTAGCCATGGGTGATATGAGCTGGGCCTATTGCCTCTGGGCAATCTCCTCTTGGAACTCAGCATACTCCTCGTCCCTCAGTTGGACTTGCCTCTCTCTGAGGAATGACCAGCCTTTAATGTGTCTATCAAAGTCCACATCTGCCTATGGGGCTGCACCAGAACCCTCTCCAGCGGTGTCTTTGCTGGACCTCCTGGCTGGAAGCTTTTGCGGCGCCATTTCCAGCGAGGACACATTTGTGAAGTTAGTTTGCATGAAATATCAATTATCACAACAAAAGCCAATCAAACTAAAATGGTGCACACTTCTTTCTACCAAACGCAAATGTCGATGCATAATTAGAAAATGCTCACACACTGATGAATGGGTTACTTTACACATATATTTATACACATGCATATGCACATATTTTAGTGAAAGACATTTTATGACACATATCCACACGTATATACGTACATTTCATGCTACACATTTTTTCTTTAAAAGGAATTTTTTATGCTGCCTATCCGACATACATACATATTTTGCAAGGCATTTTTTATGCTACATATTTACGTCTTGAAAGGCATTTTTTTTGCTACCTATTCACATCTTGAAAGGAATTTTTTTTGCTACCTATTCACATCTTGAAAGGCATTTTTTTTGCTACCTATTCACATCTTGAAAGGCATTTTGTATCTATTCACATCTTGAAAGGCATTTTGTACCTATTCACATCTTGAGAGGTATTTTTGCTACCTATTCACATCTTGAAAGGCATTTTTTTTGTTATCTATCCAACATATATACATATATTTTTTTGAAAGGCATTTCTATGCCACCTATCTAACATGTATACATTTATTTTTGCAAGGCATTTTTATGCCACCCATCTAACATATATACATTCTTGAAAGGCATCTTTTATGCTACCTAACATACATACACATTACTGAAAGGCATTTTTCATGCTACCTAACCAACATACATACACATTATTGAAAGGTAATTTTCATGCTACCTAACCAACATATATACACATTTTGAAAAGCATCTTTTATGCTACCTAACCAACATACATACACATTATTGAAAGGCATTTTTAATGCTACCTAGGTGCAAGGTATTCCTCATGAGGCAGCAAGTTCAAATTCTAGTCAAAAACCTCACAAACATGTTCTAATATTCATGCATTTTTTACATTCAAAACCAACAACATAGATTCCTAGGCCTAAGTCATGCTTTTGGCACTTTATTCCTTCTTCTACAAAACTGCACACACTCACAATGGCAACCATATGTGCATAATTCGTTCCACAAGATAAGTTTCACAAAATCATGCGCAAATGCCATTGAGGCATTTCACCGAACACTTGGTGGGTTCATGTTTGGACATGAAAAAATGAGGCAGGGGGCGATGCAACATGCCCATGCATTTCAGAATACGCGATAGGCCTATGGCCATCCCCTACAACCCCCCAATTCAAGCAAACCATGGATTCACATATGAATTGCTTCACGAATTTTGCAAAGAATAAGTAACTAAAGCACTAAAACACATCAATGGAGAGCCAAAGAATCAAGGGAAAGAGCACTTACTTGTTGGGAGTGAACAAGAGTGCAAAAAATGGAAGCAAGAACACGAAAATGGTGGCTTAGGGCTGCTAGACTCGAGAATCCCATGAGCACAATGTTTTTTGAATGTAGGGGAAGGTTTTAGGGGTGAAGAACAACTTCACCCCTCCCCTTTTTATGTTTCTGAACCAAGCACGCTTGCCCAGGCGAGCTAACCCAGTTTTTTTTTTGCAAAGTCCCTTTGCTACAATTTAAACTATTCCTAGCCATGTTTATCATTTTGTTAACTCCTAGGTGCATTCAAATAAAATTCAAGAAAACAGATAAATAAAAGCATGAATTTTAAAAAACAAAATTAGCCTAGAAGAGCTTCTTTAACATCTTGAGCCGGACGCAGGATGATGATTTGTTGACCATGGGCCTAGCACCTACTTGTCCTTGCCCCTAAGCTTTTGAATAAAGGAAATGGCATCATGCAGTAAATATGAAACTAACCATAGAATACCCATATTACCTTTCACTTGCCCTTGTTCCAATTTTGGTGTGATATTGATCACTACTCAAAAAGAATCTTCATTTATCCTCCAACCCACAAGATGACAAAATGAAAATGCATGCATGCTTATGATTAGGAAGTTTAAGTGCAACAAAAAAAAATGTTATTATGTTCAATTTTACTTAAACGCTTACGGTACCCCTTTTGATGGAGCCAACAAGCTCCGAATTCAGTGGGCAAAATTGAAAATGTAGGTTCTCAAGAAGTAAAAACACAACATGGGAAATTAAAACACAAATCATCAATCCAATGTTTATTAATGTTGCGACCATGGTTTACAAGGTTTGGAAGACTTTGGAGATCCCAATGAGTCTTTAGAGAACAAAACATGTATTGAACCCTTTAGCTGCCCCAAGTACTAAGCATAATATCGTTTGATGACATCAGAATTCACAGGCGAAGGCAATTCTTCATCGTCCATGCTGGCAAGCACCAATGCTCCTCCCGAAAATGCTTTCTTTATGACAAAAGATCCTTCATAATTCAGGGCCCACTTTCCCCTATGGTCTTTATGAGCTTGGGATACTTTCTTCAAGACGAGATCCCCTTTGTTGAACTTATGTGGGCATACCTTCTTGTCAAAAGCGTTCTTCACCCAGCTTTGATATAACCGTTTGTGGCTCATGGCGGCCAATCTCTTACCTTCTATAAGATTCAACTTATCAAAGTGTGCTTGGGCCCATTCTGACTCTTTCAGCCCTGACTCGGCTAGAATCCTCAAAGAGGGGACCTTTACTTCAAATGGCAACACAGCCTCCATCCCATACACTAATGAGAATGGAGTTGCCCAAGTTGATGTGCGCACCGAGGTTCGATAACCATGTAGCGCAAAAGGGAGCATCTCGTGCCAATCCTTGTATGACACGGTCATTTTTTGAACTATCTTCTTGATGTTCTTATTAGCAGCCTCAACTGCCCCATGCATCTTGGGCCTGTAAGGCATGGAATTATAGTGTTGGATCTTGAAATCCTCACACATTTCCTTCATCATTTTGTTGTTCAGATTGGTGGCATTATCCATGATAATCTTCCTGGGCAACCCATACCGGCAGATTATCTCTTTCTTAATGAACCTGACCACCACACTCCTTGTCACACTGGCATATGAATCAGCTTTAACCCATTTGGTGAAGTAGTCGACCACAACCAAAATGAATCGATGTCCGTTCGAGGCCTTGGGCTCAATAGCTCCAATCATGTCTATTCCCCACATGCAAAGGCGCGGGTGGGGCATTGACATTGTCGCCGAATGCCTGGCACTTGTGGCACTTTCTCACATGGATACAACAATCATTTTCCATGGTGAGCCAGTAATATCCTGCCCTCGGAATCTTTCGGGCCATAGCATGCCCGTTGGCGTGTGTTCCAAATGAACCCTCGTGAACTTCCACCAGCATTTGCTTAGCCTCCCTGGCATCCATACATCAGAGAAAAACCATGTCATGCTTCCTCTTGTATAGAATGCTTCCACTCAGGAAAAAACCGGCTGCCAACCTTCTCAACGTTCTCTTGTCGTTGTCGGAAGCCTCCCATGGGTACTCCTTGTCTTCAATGTATTGCTTGATATCAAAATACCAAGGTTTACCATCTTACTCTTCTTCTATCATGCAGCAATGTGCAGGCTTGCTGCGACATCGGAACTCGATGTACGGAAAGTTCCCATGCAGGGTTAGCTGAAACATGGATGCTAGAGTGGCAAGCACATCGGCCATTTGATTCTCCTCTCTGGGAATATGGTGGAAGGATATGTCATCGAAGAACTTTGTCAGTTTCTTGATGTAAACCTGGTAGGGTATCAACTTATGATCCCTAGTCTCTTATTCCCCTCTCAATTGGTTGATCACCAAGGCTGAGTCTCCATATACTTTGAGCAATTTGACCTTGAAATCAATTGTTGCATGTAGAAGCAAATGAATTTGATGTTTTGATGATGATCATGAAGATTTGATGCAAATGCGCTTTTCAAGTTTAATTCAAGACAATGATTCAAGAATACAAGACACAACATCCAGATGATCACTAGTATTTTAGGAAGGGAATTCCTAATTGAAATAGCAAAAGGTTTGGCCAAGTAATTTAAGTTAAAAAGTCTTTTTCAAGAGATTTACTCTCTGGTAATCGATTACCAGAGGATGTAATCGATTACCAATTGCCAAAAATGGTTTACAACAGCTATTAAAATTTGAATTCAAATTTTAGACTGTGTAATCGATTACACAATATTGGTAATCCATTACCAGCAGTTAATAAACGTTTTAATTCAAATTTTAAAACCTGTAATCGATTACACAAATCCTGTAATCGATTACCAGAGGAGATTTTCAGAAAATTATTTCTAAGAGTTACATCTTTTCAAATGGTTTTTACATGGCCACCAAAGGTCTATATATATGTGACTTGAAACACGAATTTGCTCAGAGAGTTTTTCATAACAAAAAGTCTTATTCTCTCAAAAAGCAAAAACATTTCATCCTCTTAAGAGTTCCTTGGCCGATACACTTGCAATTCAATAAGGAATTAATTGAGTGCTCAGATTGTAAAATCTATCTCTTTCAAGAGAGATTTATTCTTCTCTTCTTTCTAAATTCTCAAAGGGGATTGAGAGATCGAGGGTCTTTTATTGTAAAGAAATCTGAGCGCAAAGGAAGGATTGTCCTTGTGTGTTTTGAACTTGTAAAAGGATTTTACAAGATAGTTGAACTCTCAAGCGGGTTTCTTGGGGACTGGACGTAGGCACAAGGGTGTGGCCGAACCAGTATAAATCTGAGTTTGCACTTTCTCTTCCCTTAAACTCGTTTATTTATTATTGATTTATATTTATATTCAGATTGTTCTATTTGAATCATTATTTGAGAGTTCATTTTTAAGGGAACTTGCAACTTGCATTGAAAATGAAATAGAATTTTAATTGGGGAAATAGTTTGCAATATCTTAATTCAACCCCGCTTCTTAAGATATCTGAGGCCACTTGTCTAACAAGTGGTATCAGAACTTCATTCTTGTATAAAGTTTAGAAGCTTCAAGAATAATGGCCTCAGCAAACTTCTTATTTCCAGATGGAAATTCAATCAATAGACCTCCAATCTTTTATTGAGAGGGTTACCACTACTGGAAAACCCGAATGCAAATTTTTATTGAGGCAATAGACTTAAATATTTGGGAAGCCATAGAAATAGGGCCTTATATACCCACCACAGTAGAAAGAACCACAATAGATGGAAGCACAACAAGTGGAAGCACAACAATAGAAAAACCTAGAGATAGATGGTCTGAAGAGGATAAAAGACGAGTACAATATAATTTAAAAGCCAAAAACATAATTACATTTGCCCTGGGAATGGATGAATATTTCAGGGTTTCAAATTGTAAGAGTGCTAAGGAAATGTGGGACACTTTACAAGTAACACATGAAGGCACAACAGATGTTAAAAGATCTATGATAAATACATTAACTCGTGAATATGAACTATATAGAATGAATGCAAATGAAAGCATTCAAGACATGCAAAAGAGGTTCACACATATAGTAAATCAACTTGCAGCCTTAGGGAAAGATTTTCAAAATGAAGATCTCATAAACAAAGTATTAAGATGTCTAAGCAGAGAATGGCAACCTAAAGTAACAGCCATTACTGAATCAATAGATTTATCTAACATGACTCTTGCTACTCTATTTGGAAAGTTACAGGAACACGAAATGGAATTGTTGAGATTAAATCAACATGAAGAAAATGACAAGAAAAAGAAGGGAATTGCTCTTAAGTCTCATCTTCATTCCAAGAAGAAAGTGATAAGGAAATTGATCTAGATGAAGATGATGATCTTAGCCTTTTTGTAAAAAGGTTCAACAAGTTTTTGAAAGTCAGAGGAAGTCAAAGGCGACCAAATTTTAAATCTAAAAGAAGGACAGAAATCTCATCTTTTACTCCAAAATGCTTTGAATGCAATCAACCTGGACATCTGAGGGTTGATTGTCCTATCTTCAAGAAAAAGATGGAGAAATCTGAAAAGAAAATGAAGAAAGCGTACATCACATGGGATGACAATGATATGGAATCTTCTGAAGATTCAGAAAATGAAGAGATAAACCTCTGTCTAATGGCTAAAAGTTATGAAAGCGATGAAGAGGTAACATCTTCAAATTATTTATCCATTTCTTTTGATGAATTACAAGATGCATTTGCTGATTTGCATAAAGAGTCAATCAAACTTGCAAAGTTAGTTTCATCTTCTAAGAAAACAATTTCAGATTTAGAAAATGAAATTTCAAAATTAAATAGAGAATTAGATCATCTTAGAACTGAAGTCTCAATTTCTAAATCAAATGAAAAAGTTTATATCTCTACTATTTCTGACAAGAAAATATCTGATTCTTGTAGTTGTTGTGGAAAATATGAAAAAGAAATTAAAGATTTGAAAAACTCACTTGCAAAATTTTCTTATAGTTCAAATAATGTAGATTTCATATTAGGAAAACAAAGATGTGTCTCTAATAAGGCTGGAATAGGATATAAACCTGAAAAACAACAAAAATTTCATAAAAACCTCTTTACTTCCACACAAAAATTTACACTTGTTTTTACTGTGGAAGAAAAGGGCATGGCACATCTACTTGTTATTTTAAGAAAAACTACAACAACATTAAAATGACATGGGTCCCAAAAGAATCTTTAGTCTACACTAACACACAAGGACCCAATAAAGTTTGGGTACCTAAGTCAAAAACTTGATTATGTAGGTGTCTTTGAGGAAGGAATGGTACATAGATAGCGGATGTTCAAAACATATAATTGGAGATGCATCAAAGTTTACACATATCTCTCCCAAGAAAAGTGGGCATGTAACTTATGGTGACAACAACAAAGGTAGAATCCTTGGAGTTGGTAAAATAGGTACAAATTCTTCAAACTCCATTGAAAATGTTCTACTTGTTGAAGGTCTTAAGCACAACCTACTTAGTGTTAGTCAATTATGTGACAAAGGCTATCTAGTATCATTTGATTCTCAAAAATGTCTTATAGAACATAAGCATGACACTAATATAAAGCATATAGGATATAGAGTCAACAATGTATACATGATAGACTTAAGCCTAAAACTAGATAACAATCATTATTTTCTTAGCAAAGATGATGATCCATGGTTATGGCATAAAAGAATTGCTCACATAAACATGGATCACTGAAACAAATTAATTTAAAAAAATTTAGTAGTGGGTTTGCCTAAATTAAAATTTGAAAAAGATAGACTATGTGATGCATGTCAAAAGGGAAAACAAACTAGAGTCTCATTCAAACCCAAAAATATTGTTTCAACTACTCAACCCTTACAATTATTGCATATGGATTTATTTGGTCCATCTAGAACCATGAGTTTTGGAGGAAATTACTATGCTCTTGTCATAGTTGATGATTTCTCTAGATATACATGGACATTATTCATTACTCATTAAAGTGATGCATTCTAAGCATTTAGGAAACTTGCTAAAGTTATACAAAACAAGAAAAATCTTAAGATTGCATCCATTAGAAGTGATCATGGGGGTGAATTTGAAAACAAAGATTTTGAATTATTTTGTGATGAACATGGTATTGAGCATAATTTTTCTGCACCGAGAACCCCTCAACAAAATGGAGTTGTTGAGAGGGAAAATAGGTCATTGGAAGAAATTGCTAGAACTTTATTAAATGATACTTCTCTTCCAAAATATTTTTGGGCTGAAACCGTCAATAATGCATGTTACATCATGAATAGGGCCTTAATAAGACCCATTTTAAAGAAAACCCCATATGAGTTATATAATGGTAGAAAACCTAACATTTCACATCTTCATGTTTTTGGTTGCAAATGTTTTGTGCTTAATAATGGTAAAGATAATCTAGGAAAATTTGATGCAAAATCTGATGAAGACATCTTTCTTGGATATTCATTGCAAAGTAAAGCATATAGAATATATAACAAAAGAACTATGAGTATTGAAGAATCCATTCATATTTCTTTTGATGAATCTAATGCTATTCTATCAAGAAAGAATATACTAGATGATATTGCAGAATCTTTAGAACAAATTCATATTCATGGACAAGATTCTAAAGGAAAAGGGAAAGGAAGCAATGAAGATCCTCAAGAAGAAGCAAAATCAAATGATGAACTTCCAAAAGAACGGAAAGCCTCAAAAGATCATCCCCTCGACAGCATTATTGGTGATATCTCAAAAGGGGTAACAACTAGACATTCTCTTAAAGAATTATGCAATAATATGGCTTTTGTATCTATGATTGAACCTAAAAATATAAAAGAAGCCATAATAGGTGATAATTGGATAATTTCTATGCAAGAAGAACTGAATCAATTTGAAAGAAACAATGTGTGGGAACTTGTTGAGAAACCTAAAAACTATCCCATCATAAGAACAAAATGGGTATTTGGAAATAAGTTAGATGAACATGGAATAATCCTTAGAAATAAGGCTAGATTAGTTGCAAAAGGATATAATCAAGAAGAAGGTATAGATTATGAAGAAACATATGCTCCAGTTGCTAGATTAGAAGCCATTAGAATGCTCTTAGCATATGCATCCATAATGAATTTTAAGCTTTATCAAATGGATGTTAAAAGTGCTTTTCTAAATGGCTTAATTCAAGAAGAAGTATATGTTGAACAACCACCATGTTTTGAAATGTTGGATAAGACAAATCATGTCTATAAATTGAAAAAGGCTTTATATGGCTTGAAACAAGCCCCTAGGGCTTGGTACGAGCGTCTAAGTAAGTTCCTTTTAGAAAAGGACTTCTCTAGAGGAAAAGTGGATACTACTCTTTTCATAAAGAGAAAATCACATGATATTTTATTAGTTCAAATTTATGTTGATGATATTATTTTTGGATCCACTAATGAATTATTGTGCAAGGAATTCTCTCATGACATGCAAAGTGAGTTTGAAATGTCAATGATGGGAGAACTTAATTTCTTTCTTGGATTGCAAATTAAACAAACCAAGGATGGTATCTTTGTCAATCAATCCAAGTATTGCAAAGAGTTAATCCTCAAGTTCGGCATGTAAAATGCTAAGCACATGGCTACACCAATGAGCACTGCTTGCTATCTAGATAAAGATGAAATCGGTCAGTCAATAGATGTTAAGCAATATCGAGGTATGATCGGATCACTTCTTTATTTATCTGCTAGCAGACCTGATATAATGTTTAGTGTGTGTATGTGTGCTAGATTTCAATCAAATCCTAAACAATCACATCTTAGTGTTGTTAAAAGAATCATAAGATATTTAGTAGGCACTATGAACATAGGATTATGGTATCCTAGAAATTCCACATGCACCTTAATTGGATATTCTGATTCAGACTTTTCCAGTTCTAAAACAGATAAAAAGAGCACAACTGGAACTTGTGAATTCATTGGAGCTGCTCTAGTTTCTTGGCATAGTAAGAAACAAAATAGTGTTGCTTTATCCACTGCAGAAGCGGAATATATTTCTGCCGGGAGTTGTTGTGCACAAATCTTATGGATGAAGCAACAACTTTCTGACTATGGAATCCTTCTTGACCATATACCTATTAGATGTGATAATACAAGTGCAATTAATCTTTCCAAAAATCTAGTTCAACACTCTAGAACTAAACATATAGAAATTAGGACCATTTTCTAAGAGATCATGTTCTAAAGGGAGATTGTGTGTTAGAGTTTGTTGATACAAAGAATCAACTTGCTGATATTTTCACAAAACCTCTCCCCAAAGAAACATTCTTCTCTATTAGAAGGGAATTAGGCCTCTTAGATGTTAGTGATTTAGATAAATAAGGATTGATTGATTGATTTATTTTTATGATTGATTGTTTGTGTTAAGAATGTTACTTTGCTTGATTTTGTTTAAATTCTTGTTATTATGATAGGCTTTATGCATTATTGTGTGTTTGATGTTTGAATGATTGATTAAATGCATTAGTAGTAATGATTAATAGCATTAGTTGTATTTAGCATATACACATGTAATTTTTAGAGGAACTAGCCTAGTTTATACTTTGGTAATCGATTACCATTCAGTGTAATCGATTACACAAGAACAGGCAGCCTGTAATCGATTACAACATCCTGTAATCGATTACCAGAAGGCTTACTACTCCTGTAATCGATTACCATACCTTGTAATCGATTACACCTCGTCCTCCTCTATAAATACCTTCGAAACCAGTCACGTTATGCAGCCTCACTCTCTCCCTCGTGCCTCCTTCATCCCTAATTTTCAAATTCTCATATCTTCCTCAATTCTTCACCAAAACACGTCCAGTAAAGCCCAATCTTCCTCATTTTCACTCCTATTTCGATTCCCCCGATTGAAATTCTCTAAAACTTCATCAAATGGCAGAATCATCGAAGAAGAGAAAGGGATCATCCTCCACCACCGCTGCTGCTGGCCATCGCCGCCACAAACCATCTGAAGCACCCACAGCACCTATCCATCCTCCCTTATCATCTCCAAGATCATCCACTCTGTTTTCTTCCGATGATCAACGTCTATGGTACCTTTCTCAATTCTCTTCTAGGATCATCTTAGACCCTAAGTACCTAGACATAGATTTCTTCAATGATGAGACATTTGATTGTTATCAAGTGTTTCAAAATTCTGGCTTGGTTGATTTTATGTCTTTAAAATTGCCTTATTATCCTGAACTTGTCAAAGTTTTTTACTACAATTTAAAAATTCAGGATGGCATTATTTCTTCTGAGGTGCATGGTATTTCCATGATCATTGATCAATCATTGTTCTTTTCTTTGACTAAATTACCCAGTCAAGGTGCACCTTTTGAGGGCACCATTGTTGATGACTGGAAATTTGATTATTTTAGTAATGATGCTCGTTGTATGGTTTGTAATGACCAGGCTGAAATGACCGGTAGATTGCTGGCCGGATCATTGACCTTTGATAATCGCATCATGCACTACATTATTGTTAGAATTTTGCTTCCTCGGTCTTCAAATTTGACTCAAGCCTCTGAGGAGGACTTGATTTTGAGGTGGGCTTTCCTTACCGGTCGTCAGATCGACTGGTACCGAATGCATAAGGCATTACAGGCCAATGCACCTCTCCCTTACCCTCAATTGGTCACTCTATTTCTCCGTCATTTTCAAATTCCGCTTGATGATGAACCATTTGTTCAAGTCAAGAGTTCCTTTGCTATTGGTGCTGGTGCAGTCACTTCTTTTGGATACCGTAAGGATCGAAATGGTCAATGGCTGAAGAAAGATGCACTTCCTCCACAAGATGAGCGTACTCCTTCTCCTCCTCCTCAGCGAGATGATTCAGCCCTCATAACTGAAGTTATTTCCGAGTTACGGGGTCTTCGTACTTATGTTGGAGAATGTTTTGATTCATTGGATAATCGCTTTTCCAGAATGGATATCCGTCTCACACAGCTTGAAGAAGATGTGGGTTATATTTGTCAGAGCTTCGATCTTCCACCACCACCTCCACCTTCTTAGAGTTTAGTTTATAATTTTCTTTTTAAGCCGTGTATTTTGGCTATGGTATTTAAGTTATCATTTTCTGCACTTTATTTATCTTTTGGTATTTGGACTTTAGTCTTTTATGATTGAATTTTATGTGTTATTGAATTATGACTATTTGAATTATATTTTGGTTATGACTTATTTATGTTTTTGGTTGGTTATGAATATTTGGATTATATTTTGTTCACTTCATTATATTATCTATTATTGATTCCCACAAACTTTGGCTTTTTGATGTTGCCAAAGGGGGAGAAAAATGGGGTGGCAGAAAAGCTTAGAAATCAAGTGATCATCAATTCCTAAACATAGGGGGAGTGAACACAATATATTATGCATATATATTGCTTGCTTGCTTGTATCTTGATTTCAGGACTTAAATTGTCATCATCAAAAAGGGGAGATTGTAGAAGCAAATGAATTTAATGATTTGATGATGATCATGATGATTTGATGCAAATGCGCTTTTCAAGTTTAATTCAAGACAATGATTCAACAATACAAGACACAACATCAAGATGATCACTAGTATTTTAGGAAGGGAATTCCTAATTGAAATAGCAAAAGGTTTGGCCAAGTAATTTAAGTTAAAAAGTCTTTTTCAAGAGATTTACTCTCTAGTAATCGATTACCAGAGGATGTAATCGATTACCAGTGGCCAAAAATGGATTACAACAGCTATTAAAATTTGAATTCAAATTTTAGACTGTGTAATCGATTACACAATATTGGTAATCAATTACCAGCAGTTAATAAATGTTTTAATTCAAATTTTAAAATTTGTAATCGATTACACAAATCCTGTAATCGATTACCAGAGGAGATTTTCAGAAAATTATTTCTAAGAGTCACATCTTTTCAAATGGTTTTTACATGGCCACCAAAGGTCTATATATATGTGACTTGAAACACGAATTTTCTCAAAGAGTTTTTCATAACAAAAAGTCTTATTCTCTCAAAGAGCAAAAACATTTCATCCTCTTAAGAATTCCCTGGCCAATACACTTGCAATTCAATAAGGAATTAATTGAGTGCTCAGATTGTAAAATCTATCTCTTTCAAGAGAGATTTATTCTTCTCTTCTTTCTAAATTCTCAAAGGGGTTAAATCTGAGTTTACACTTTCTCTTCCCTTAAACTCGTTTATTTATTATTGATTTATATTTATATTCAGATTGTTCTATTTGAATCATTATTTAAGAGTTCATTTTTAAGGGAACTTGCAACTTGCATTGAAATTGAAATAGAATTTTAATTAGGGAAATAGTTTGCAATATATTAATTCAACCCCCCTTCTTAAGATATCTGAGGCCACTTGTCTAACACTGCATGGATCCCAAGGGCGCACGCCTCATACTCGGCCATGTTCGTGCAATCAAAGCCCAATCTAGCTGTGAAGGGTATGCATTTATCGTCGGGGGTAAGCAAAACCACCCCTACCCCATGGCCTAGTGCGTTGGACGCGCCGTCGAACCACACTATCCATTTGTCCCTATCTTTATCCTCCACCTCCTCCATGAACAAGGTCATGATGTGCTCATCAGGGAACTCCAGATGCATAGGTTGGTAATCATTGATGGGCTACTGAGCTAGATAATTTGCCAAGGCGCTTCCCTTTATCGCCTTTTGAGTGACACAAACAATGTCGAACTCTAACAGCAGAACCTGCCACTGAGCGATCCATCCGGTGAGAGCGAGCTTTTCAAATATGCACTTCGCTGGGTCCATCTTGGATACCAACCATGTGGTGTAGCTCAGCATGTATTGCCTTAGACGGTGGGCTGCCTACACCAAAGCACAACATGTCCTTTCAAGCAAAGAGTAGTTCATCTCACAGGATGTGAACTTCTTGCTTAAGTAATAGACGGCCCGTTCCCTTTTCCTAGACTCGTCGTGCTGCCCCATCGATTCATCCAACACAGTCATGTATAGAATGAGGGGTCTTCCAGGCGCTGATGGAACAAGCACAAGAGGATTCATAAGGCATCGCTTGATCCTTCCGAACGCGACTTGGTAGTCGTCGTTCCAATTGACGGACTGGTTCTTACGCAATAGCTTGAAGAGAGGCTCACAAGTAGTGGTTAGCTATGATAAGAGCCTCGCTATATAATTCAGGCGCCCCAAGAAACCTCAGACTTGCTTCTCGATGCGTGGCTCGAGCATCTCAAGAATGGCCTTTGCCTTGTCCGGGTCCACCTCTATCCCTTTCTGGTTTATGATAAAGCTGAGCAATTTTCCCGACTTGACCCCAAAAGTACACTTGGCGAGATTTAATCTCAGTCAGTACTTACACAACCTCTCGAACAACTTTCCTCAAGTTGACAAGGTGTCCCCCCTCGGTTTTAGACTTAGCAATCATATCATCCATGTATACTTCAATTTCTTTATGCATCATGTCGTGGAATAAGGCTACCATAGCCCGCTGGTAGGTTGCCCCAGTATTCTTAAGCCCGAAGGACATCACTTTGTAGCAGAACGTCCCCCACAGGGTGACGAAGGTCATCTTTTCCATGTCCTCCGGTGTCATCTTTATTTGCTTGTAAGCCGAGTGATCGAGGCTGTACCCGAATCAAATAAACGTGAAAATGCAGTAACTAGGAAGTGATCCTAGGTCGTTTCCCAAGGAGCAATGATAAACCAAATGTTCATAATACACTTGCAGTAACAGTAATGATTAAGGGGGGTTGTTTGTTTTTCGATTTAAAGGACATAATAAGTAAACTGGAATACGAAACTACTAATATTAAAAATGGGTTGTTTCCTCTGATTCAGAAGCCATTCTCTTATCCTGGGTTATGGAGAATTCATCCCTAACAGTTAACCACTTAATCCAACCCTATTTCAATTTACTAAGAGAAAATCAACTTAGGGTTGTCAATACGTGATTAGGCAACACATACACCAGTTAGCCCTTCGTCCATTAAGCATGAACGCAAGTTAGGCTCAGAGGCAATTAATCGAACACGAAGCGTGCACTGATTAATGTTCACGAATTTGGGTTAACTGGTGAAGGGGAAACTGCCAGGAAGCCACATTATAAACGAAACCTCAAAGAGAGTTGGGCTTCGTCCTCAAAAGGAAACAACACCAGAAAATCTAGTCTTCCATAGATTCAAACAGAAAACGCAAATGAAACTAAAAGTAGAAACGTAAATGAAGCAGAAACGTAAATGAAAGTAGAAGAAGAAACAAGAACGAAATTGTTATTAGAAGCAGAAAATGGGAAATTGCATTAAGAACGAAACAGTAGCATTCAAGCATAAAAACGTAAAACCCTAAACAAAGCTCTGAATAATGAATAACATAACAAAATGCCTTGCACGAATCCCAAGGCTGCTATTTAAAAAGAGTCACTCAAAGTCACTGGGCCCTATTACAATACTCTGGCCCAAAACGAAATAAACACTGAACAACATAAAATAAAATTGCGAAATTTCCTAATTAAAAATTAACTAAGGTAAGCGCTACTTTATTTGCCCTCTTCAAGTCCACAACCAAAATCCGGATTAAGCCCAATGTTTCATTAATTCCTAAAATTAGATTAAAAACATCAAATTAGCTAAATGAGCCCAAAAAATAAAACTGCCTAATTAATTGATAATTAAGACCAATCAGTAATTAAAATGGTGCAAAAAGGGTTTAGAAAATAGAAGAAAATGATGACACATCAAAACCCCCCATACTTAGCCTTTTTCACTCCTGGGCAAAATGAAACAAAAAACAAAATCCAAGGATATCCAAGAGAGACAAACGAAAACATTCACATATTTCTCAATGAACATCAAGGAATGAAAGGAATGGGTAACATCTAACAAAAGGAGATCCGAAAAGTCAAGACATTCATGAAAATAATCCAAGCAACCCAATCATGGCAAAATAGTTAATCAGCTCAAGAATGAAAAGTGATAAAGCTTCACAAGATATACACTCTATCACTCAAGTGTCTAGGCTACTATTTACCCTCAAAGCACCCATGAAAACAAACACCACATAAGCTTGGCAAGATTCTAAAATTGACAATCAACCCATAAACACAAGCACATGAGGATCAAAAGGTCTTTTAAGGTTGTAATGGGGCCAAGGACAAGGTATGGAAAAATATGGAATAAGTGGTTGAATCCCAAAGGAATAGAGGAGCAATGGGGAATAAGTGCATATTAAGAAAAAATAAGAAAATAAAAAGAAGTAAAGATAAAATTTAAACATAAAGAGTAGAACCAAGAGTCTCATCATTCTTTTGTCATTTAAGATCTTATTCACTCAACTTTATTGCTTTTCTTTTTCTTTTTCGATTTTTTTTTTACGTACGTAGCCTTTGAGAAACAACATCTCATTCAGCATGTCCAACATTTAACCAATATACAATGTACATCAAGTATGGCCCAAAATACATCATGAAGCATAGCCAACAAAACATGTTATCCAATGAAACAGAAACCCCCACACTTATTCCCAAAACAAATCCAAAGCTCCAAAATTCCTTAGGGATATGGTGATATCATGGTTTTTCATTTAAGGCTTGTAGTGAGATTCAAAACAAGGAAAGGGAAACAAGGCTCAAAAGGGCTATCAAAGGAATTAATTCAAGGTAAGTCCATTTGGCTAGAAGCTTATGAGAACAAAATTGCCTTAATCATTTCCAAATATGCATGTGAATTAGGAAGCATCAACAAGAATCAAGCCAAGGCTATTGTGCAAGCAATCAATGGGGCAAAACACACCAAATGATTATGATGATGGATGGCTCAAATTATCACAAAGGTAAACTCATCACTTTCAAATTGAGCTTTCAAAACTATCATGACATGTAGAAGAGAATCAAGGATTTCAAGTCACAAAATGTCAAGAACTCTTATTTTCAAAACAATTACCCATTTCTTGAACATATCCTATAATTCAAAGAAAAACATGCAAAGTCGTACATGCACACAGAATTGACCCAAAATATTAAACTAGAAATCCGGCGAAACTAACAACATTAACAAATTAACACAACTAACAAATTAACAAAACCAACAAAACTAGCAAAACCAAAGAACACCCCCCCATACTTAAACAACACATTGTCCTCAATGTAGCACAATTAAAAGATTAAAAACAATTAAATCATCAAACAGAATCGGACAAGTGTAATAAAAGCAAAGGAGGAGATAGGAAAAGAAAAACTCCCTAAGTCATGGTGGAGGAAGAGTAGGGTGGAGTAAGGAAGTCTCTTCCACCACTGCGTCCACTAAAGAAGGGTTCATGAGGAATGGCTTAAGTCGATGTTCGTTGACCTTGAAGCTCTTGTTTGTGGAGTCGCTTTTGATCTCAAGTGTACCATAAGGAAAAACATTAGTAACAACAAAAGGACCAATCCACTTAGACCTCAACTTACCACTCATGAGTCCAGGCCTAGAATTATACAATAACACTTTTTGCCCAACCATGAAGTCCATCTTAACTATCATGCTATCATGGAACTTCTTGGTCTATTCTTTGTAGAACTTGGCATTCTCGTAGGCTTCTAGGCGGATTTCATCTAACTCACTCTGTTGCAACTTTCTTTCCTCACCAGCTTGATCCATAGAGAAGTTGCAAGTCTTCACTGCCCAGTATGCTTTGTGCTCAATTTCCACTGGAAGATGACATGCCTTTCCAAAGACAACCCGATAAGGAGACATTCCTATGGGTGCTTTGTAGGCAGTCTGATGTGCCCAGAGAGCATCATCAAGCCTGGTACTCCAATCTTTCCTGCTTGGCTGCACAATCTTCTCTAAAATTCTCTTGATCTCCCTGTTAGAAATTTCTGCCTGTCCATTGGTCTGGGGGTGGTATGGTGTGGATACCCTGTGTATTTCCTACTCTCTGACACTGCTCACAAGTGCTGCAGATCTTCCACGCATCTTTAAAGATGGTGGCCCAATAAAAACCACAATCAAGCACTTTGCGAGTTGTCCTTTGAACACCCAGATGACCTCCCGGTGCGGAAGAATGACAGAACTGCAGGACTGAGTCAGTCTCATGATCTGGAATGCATCGTCTAATTACCTAATCACTGCACAATTTCCACAAGTAGGGGTCATCCCAAATAAAATACTTAGCATCACTTTTAATTTTATCTTTTTGTGCCTTAGATGCTTAGGGAGGAAAAACATAAGCAACTAAATAATTGACAATGTTAGCAAACTAGGGAGTAGAAAGAGAGTCAGAAATACTATACAGTATATACAAATGATCATCCGAGAAATCATCCCGAATGGGTGAATCCGCATCCGTTACACGTTCGATCCGACTCAAATGATCAGCAACTAAATTTTGTGCTCTGCTCCTATCACGGATCTCCAAGTCAAACTCTTGGAGCCAGAGCATCCATCGGATCAACCTAGGCTTAGAATCAGCCTTCTTCAACAAGTACTTTAGAGCTGCATGGTCAGTATAAACAATAATGCGGGTACCAAGCAAATAAGATCGAAATTTTTCAAGAGCAAAAACTATGGCTAGAAGCTCCTTCTCAGTAGTAGTATAATTCGCTTGGGCAGCATCTAAAGTCCTAGAAGCATAGTATATCACCCTGGGCAATTTATCAATTTTCTGAGCAAGGACAGCCCCCAATGCATAATTTGATGCATCACACATAAGCTTAAAATGGGTTGTCCAATCGGGTGCCTGGATGATGGGGGTGGTAGTCAGCGCTCTTTTGAGGCAATCAAAAGCCTCTTTGCATCTGTTATTAAAGTCAAACTCCACCTCCTTTTGCAACAAGTTGGACAGTGGAAGGGCTACTTTGCTAAAATCCCTTATAAAGCGCCTGTAGAATCCTGCATGACCAAGAAAAGATCGCACCTCTCGCACACAAGAGGGGTAAGGCAATTGTGAAATAACAGAAATTTTTGCAGTATCTACTTCAATACCCTTATTGGAAATAATGTGGCCTAAAACTATACCTTGCTCAACCATAAAATGACATTTTTCAAAATTTAGAACAAGGTTAGTTTCAATGCATCTATTCAAAACTTTTTCCAAACTATCCAAACAACCATCAAAAGAGGATCCATACACAGTGAAATCATCCATAAACACCTCTATGCAAATTTCTAAGAAATCACTGAAAATACTAATCATGCAGCGTTGGAAGGTACCAGGGGCATTGCACAGGCCGAAAGGCATCCTCCTATAGGCAAAAGTGCCGAAGGGGCAGGCGAATGTGGTCTTTTCCTGATCCTCAGGAGCAATAGTAATTTGCATATAACCAGAAAAACCATCAAGGAAACAGTAGTGAGATTTACCTGCCAGGCGTTCAAGCATCTGGTCAATTAATGGCAGGGGAAAATGGTCCTTTTTGGTAACCTAGTTCAGCCTCCTATAGTCAATGCAGACTCTCCAACTGTTCTGCACCCGAGTAGGAATCAGCTCCTCCTTCTCATTTTTTATCACTGTGAAACCGGTCTTCTTCGGGACTACCTGGACGGGACTCACCCATTGGCTGTCGGAGATAGGATAAATGATTCCAGCTTGCAAAAGCTTAGTTATCTCCTTCTTCACTACATCACGAATCACCGGGTTGAGTCTTCTCTGTGGCTGTCTTACTGGTTTAGCTCCATCCTCTAAATTTATTCGATGCATACATGTGGATGGGCTAATACCAGGAATGTCCGCCAGGGTCCAGCCTATAGCCTTCTTATGCTTCTTGAGAATAGACAACAACTTCTCCTCTTGCTCATCAGCAAGGAAGGCAGATATAATCACTGGAAAACTTTTGCTATCATCCAAGTAAGCGTATTTTAAATTTGATGGCAGAGACTTCAATTCTGGTGTGGTCGGCTGGATAGTGGAAGAAGGAGATGGTTTCTCAGCCTGTACCTCATAAAGAAAGTCAGAGGTATGTGTACTTCCTAAAACATGGTTAGTCCTATCTGACTCTATAAAATCAATCTCGAGAGGTAAAACACCACCACCAGACATGCAATCAATATCACTTTCAGATTCACTCTCAGCATCAAATTCAGACATATGATCAAGTACAATTTCAGACTCAATGCATGAAGAGTGAGAGGCATGCAGATTAGAGTAAAGATCAGTCATGTATTCATCAACAACATGGTCAATTATTTCAGCACGAAATATAGAAAGATCTTCAGATGGGTATTTCATAGCATCCAGAATATTAAAATGAACAGTTATATCACCAAACTCCATGGATAGTGTGCCTGCATATACATCTATCTTAGTTCTAGCAGTTTTCATAAAGGGTCTGCCTAGAATGATGGGAACTGATCCTTGAGAAAATCCATCCTCCATATTCAAAATATAAAAATCAACAGGGAAAATTAGTTAACCAACTCTAACTAAGACATCTTCTATAAAACCAACAGGATAGGCAACACTTCTATTAGCTAAATGAATTACCACATCAGTTGACTGCAAGGGACCTAGAGATAGAGAATTAAAAATAGACAGAGGCATAACACTAACAGAAGCTCCTAAATCTAGCATGGCATTGTCAAACTTACTATTCCCTATAATACAAGGTATGCTGAATGTACCTGGATCTTTACATTTTTCAGGAATTTGGGGAACAGATTTACCAATCAATGCGGAGACATTTCTGCCCATGCTAATTCATTCACTTCCTTTTAGCTTCCGCTTATTAGTGCACAGCTCCTTCAAGAATTTAGCATATCTTGGAATTTGCTTTATTGCATCCAGCAGAGGTATGTTTACCTATACTTTTCTAAATGTTTCCAAGATCTCTTTCTCTGCCTCTTCCAATTTTTTGTTGGAAACTACTCTTGGAGGGAATGGAAGAGGAGGGATGTGCTGCTTCTGCAAATTAGAATTACCAGTGGAAGATTCACCTGCACAGAAATTGTTAGGTAAATTTTTTTCATCACCTTTTTCTGGAGTAGAGTGAAGTTTAGCAAGTTCATTTGCAGATGAGGGAAGTGCTACGGGTTGAGGTCCTTGACACTGCTTTCCCGACCTCAATGAAATGGCACTGACATTTTTGGGATTTTGGATAAATTGAGAAGGCAGCTTGTCAGAATTCTGGGACTGTTGTTGATTTAATTGTGTAGCCAATTGTCCCATCTGATTGGTTAAGCTCTAAATGGAGGCTCTGGTCTCTTATTGAAACTGCATGTTCTGCATGGTCATTTTCCAATGCACCTCTTCCGTATCCTCATCTTGTCACTCTGTTTCTTTAGCATTTTAATATTCCTTTAGAGGATGAACCTTTTGTTAAGGTTAAAAGATCATTTGCTATTGGTGTTGGTGTTGTTTCCTCCTTCGGATACCGAAAGGATATGGATGGCCAATGGGTGCTTAAACAAGACCTTCCACCTCCAATTCCTAATGACCGCACACCCTCCCCACCACCGCAACGTGATTCCTTATCTTCCTTATAGAATGACGTTCTCACTAAGCTACGAGATCTATGGGCTTTCATCAGCAATCGCTTTGATGTAATGGACTCATGCATCACATGTCTTGAAGACAACATGAGCTTCATTCGTCGGTGCTTTAACCCTTCTGTGGATCCTTAGACGATTCTTTCACATGCTACTTTTATCTAGTATTTTCTACCTTGTATTTGGCTTTGGATATTTAGCACTTGGTTATTTTGTGTTTTGCTTTGGATATTTCGCACCTGGTTATATTTTATATTCCTATGGATGATTAGCTTTTGGTTATTTTGTGATGATTGCTTTGGATTTTGTGGCTTTGTTATTTTGTTTGCTATTTTCGACTTTTTGATGTTGCCAAAGAGGGACAAAAACTTAGGGTATATTTTTTCTAAAAATAGGCAATAAATTACAAAATTAAGGGGGAGTAAGGGTGAGTGCTCCTCTTCCAAATAGAATATCTTGTAATCATGTTTTTCAGATAATTGTCATCATCAAAAGGGGGGAATGTGAATGCATATGTTGTATGAAGATTTTGATGATACTAAAAGATTGAAGCAATTCAAAGTTAGTTTACTACACAATTCAAGTCAAGATCAAGAGATCAAGAGAAACAATTCACAATAGTCCATTTTTTGTTAAAAGAATCTCTTAAAAGATTTGCAAAGGTTTGGCCTTAAAAGACTTAAATTTTCAAAATCTCTTATAAAGTTTTAAGTGGTTTTACATCTTTGAAAAATATATATTTCTCTATGGTAATCAATTACCAGAAGTTGTAATCGATTACTAGAAGCAAAAATGGTTTTGCAAAGCTTTCAGAAAAGTTTGAAATTGAATTTTAAAGGCTATAATCGATTACCACCTTTGTGTAATCGATTACCAGTAACATAATGTTTTAAAATTCAAACTGAAAAGACATGACTCCTCAATAATTAACTATGTAATCGATTACCACAGATATGTAATCAATTAGCAGTGAGGAAATTTCAAAAATAACTCTAAAAAGTCGCATCCCTCCATAAGTTTTTGAAAAGCCACCGAAGGCCTATAAATATGTGACTTGTGTTCGAAAATCTTAAGAGTTTTTCAGAACTTCATTATCTTATTCTCTCAAAAGAAAACCTTTGGCCAAACACTTACAAAACAATTAAGGATTCTTATAAGTTCTTCAAGTTGTATTATTCTTCTCTTAAAGAGAGAAAAACATCTTTTGTACTTCAAAAGCAAACTGTTGTTGTAATCAAGAGGTAGTGGGTCTCTTGATTTGTAAGTTTTTCTGAACACAAGGGAAAGGTGTCCCTGGGTGGTTCAGAAGTTGTAAAGGAATTTACAAGGATAGTGGAAATCTCAAGTGGGTTGCTTGAGGACTAGACGTAGGCACAGGAAGTGGCCGAACCAGTATAAACTGAGTTTGTAATTCTCTCTTCCCTAATCTCATTTACATTATTGCAGTTTAATTTTATTTTGCACATTTAAATAGCATCGAATAAATTGTTCATTGCTTCTTTTTCAGCATATTAAGACTGCATATATCTTTTAAAGAGAGAATTAAAATTTGTTAGGGGAAAATTTTGAAACTTAATTAACCCCCCCCCCCCTCTTAAGTTATTGAGGCCACTTATTTAACAAAGATAAAATTTTAGAAGGATTTAACTAATAATTGTTCTGAAAAAAAACTTTTTAGATTGGTTCCCCTACAACTGAGCTAAATACATGCAATGCCTTTATTTAACAAAATTCTGCCACATTCTTTTTAAAAGGATACTTTTGTATCCATTCTAAAAAGTTGTTTTGCAATGTTTTTTTCCTGCACTAGTGTTTATAGTTACATTCTCAATGGGCCTAGGGAAATTAAAATATTCAATTTTTGTTTTAATATATGCATAAGCATGTGCGTGTGCATGTGTGCGTGTGTATAATCCATAGTCCTACACCGTTCAATTTTGTATGTTGTAAAAATAAAATGATTTATATATTGTAGATTATTACTTAGTCAATCAATATTACCACTTGATAAGTCCTTTAATTGCCTTATTTAAGATTTACAAAAGAAAAGTCAGATTGAGGCGGTTCACTGTGACGTTATAGATCTTGATACCACGTCACGGTGGATGGGAAGGACGTGTGAGAGAATCAAGGGAATGAAGCAATATGTTGGGCTATGAAAAGGGTATCACGTTACTTAAAAACCAAAAGGGAAATGGAGTTGCAGAATCCGCTCATGTTGAGTTGCTACCAAAGGCTCAAGCACATTTGCCATATGCTTATGAGAGGAAGAGGGTGATATCAAAACTATTTTTTAGGGCTAGCTCAGGGAGTATGTTGGTGTCAAATAGGCTCATAGGGCATGCTTCTAGCAGCTGTGTGGGGGGAGAGATCTAAAATTAGGGTTACTCAGAAGTCTAATAGGAGGTCAGGGAGTGCAAATTCTCATGCTGGAATCATAGAACTATTGGGAGACAAAATTGAATTAAGGACTTAGGACAGGGAAAAGGAATTTGGTGTGAATGGTAGTGCTTCAGATCCAATATTTGTACATCAATGCCATGATTTAGAGGTTAGAGACCGATGCTTGGCAACAAGTAAGGGAGGTGTATGTTGGTTGGAAATTAAGATATTATCTTTGAATGTGAGGGGGTTGAGGGATCTCATTAAACAACTATGGTTGTGAACCCTCATATATGCAAAAAGGGTGGATGTGGTTTTTTTTTTTTACAAAAAATGAAGTGTAAAAAGGTGGGAGTTGATAATCTGTTTTGGTTTTTTGGGTGATTCCAATTTTGAATGGTTATCTAAATCATCAATAGGAAGATCTGGTGGTATTTTATATGTGTGGAAGAAATAGTTGTTTGTCTTTAAATTCTCTATCATTGGTGATGGTTTTGTTGGATTTTGTGTTAAATGAGTTAAGTCGGGTGTTATCATGTTCTTTGCAAACGTGCACTCTCCTTGCACGATGGAGGGAATTTGAAAGGTGTTGCATGATTTGCTAATGTCTAAAAGGGGATTTGGTGGAGCCTTGTAGTGTGTTGGGGGGATTTGAATGTTGTGATGGATAATAGGGAACATAGTAGGCGTGGTGAGGCGAGTCAAAATCAGGAACATGTGGAGTTCCAAGAATTTATTTATGATATGAGACTTAGATTTGCTAGTGATTGGTAAAAGTTTACTTGATTCAGTATGGATTGTGGGGGCCATGAGTAGAATTGAAAGGTTCCTCTTATCATATTGTTAGATTTAAATGTAGAGGTTAAGTTCTCCATGGGTAGGGAAAAAACACATGTCAGACCATTGACCAATCTTTTTAATTTGAAAGGTAACTTTATGAACTGGGGTCCCAAACCTTTCAAATTTTTAATTGTTTGTTGGACTATCCTTGGTTTACCTCTTAGGTGAAGCATTGGTCGTCTGAGTTACAAGTGGAAAGAAAGCTATTGTTTGTGTTTAAGGAAAAACTATGTTTATTGAAGGAGAAACTCAAAGGGTGGTGTCGCAACCTACCCTTCGGCGAGAGGGCGACGCGAAACTCACGGGTGCATCTTCCAAGAAGGGAATACGCGCAGAGTCGCCACCAACGTTTATTCGAGGAAAACGCCGGAAAAACCGGAAAGACGTGGCCTACGAACTTTAAGTGTGAAAGGTTCGGGAGTTGTATTTACGCATGGGGAAGGTATTAGCACCCCATGCGTCCGTCACAAAGGACGGCAGCCTTTAATCAAGTGTGCGAATATGAATTCAACTTGTGTTATCTTCCCCTTTTTCATGTTCTTATGTCTTTTTATGCCTTTTTATATTTTTATCTTTTTGTGGTCGACAAGGGTGTTTCCCTTGCTCCTACGTATTCCTCAATTGTGATAAGGAAATCAGACCTACGTAGTTCTTTGAGAACTAAACGTTGGTTAAATTATTTTTATCCTTTTTTGCAAGATATATTTTTATTGAACGGAAGGGTCATTTAAGGCGTTGGACCATTAAACAATCTTTCGATTCTTTTGAAAGGAGAGAAAACATTAAGGCATTGGACCATTAATGATCTCTTGTTATTTTTGAAAGAGGTAATAAAGCTACATGTTGATTTTAGGCATTTAGAAATCTACGTTTAACCAAAAAAAGCGGAAAAGACCATTTCAAGGCGTTGGACCTTTAAAAATGGCATTTTAGGTGATGACAAAAGTTTGATTTATGAATTGATTTTAGCCTTAGTTTCACTTTGGTTATTAGTCAATTCGAGTAAGAAAGAAAAATCCAAAAGAAAAACATCTGATTGATTTTTTTTATTATTTTATTTAAAGATATTTTTTTATTATTATATTATTATTTTGCCTCCTTTCGGTTTTAAACGTGGTTACGGCATGACCGAACGGTCAGATTTCATTTTAACAAAAATTAAAAGATGTTACAATTCAAATAAACGGTGGAAATTTATTTTATTTTTTGATTAGGCGAGAAAATGATTTAAATAAATGACTAAAGCACGTTAAAAGGGGGTACGGAAAGAAAATGAAATGAAAATAAAAGCACGCGAAACAAGTGGGGACCACTAAGGGTACATAGAATGAATTGAAAAGTTCGATTTCGGGAACTTACCGGTTCAAGACCGAAGTACGACGACGAACGAACGAAGAACGATGAAGAACGGTGGAAAATCTTTGCGAAATCGCCCACGGAAACGTCTCGGAAGCATTACGGAAGCGCCTCGGCTTGACTTTTCTTCACGGAAATAATTTTTCTCACTAATTTTAAGTGATTCTCAGATAACAGAAGGGTTGAACATTTTTGTTTTGCCCTCCTCCCCCTATTTATAGGGGAAAAGAGGGAGGAGCTTGCCACCCAGCTCGCCTAGGCGAGCCAGGTTGCTTCCTCCAGAAGGTACCGCCTTCTGGTGGAACTTCCTAGAAGGCCCAAGTGGGCCTGATTGCTATTTACACACCCCTGTTTACTAAATACACCCTCTTCTGCCTTTTTTTGCTGATTCTTTTTCCGTAATGTTACAGAACTTTATGAATTACGTAATGATACTTGTTTTCTTTCCGTAATGTCGGGAAACTTTACGGATTACGTAATCATCCCTTCTTTGGCTTTCGAGATGTTTTGGAACTTCACGGATTGTGCAACAATGCTTCCTTTTGACTTTCGACATGTCACGAAACTTCACAGATTGCCTAACGATGGGTGCCAAGTACCTCGAAGTGGTCAAACGAGGGTCGCATCCCAACAAACGGATGGTCCCCGGATGAAATTAGGGTATGACAGGTGGCATAAAGTTCAACTAGCTATCTGGTGATATTTCCTTAATGGTGGATAGGATGGATGATGTAGTCTTCCGCTTATATGATGGGTTGGAAGTTGACACAGGGGAAAGGATGGTGCTGCAGGAGGATTTTTGTAGAAGCTTGTGTATTAGGGAGAGTATTTTAGCATGGAAGGCTAATTAAGGTGAAGTGGATCAGAGAGAGAGATGAAAATTCATGTTTTTTTCATTTCTCTCTTCGAGATCGCCAGAGAAGAAATCAACTAATGGCCCATTAGAGTGGAGATATGTGGTTAATTAGAAGGAGGGGAACAAATCAAGGATGAGGTGACAAGGCAATTCCAGCAAGTGTTTTCAGAATCAAAGTTCACACGACCTTGTTTACCAGGTGTTGAGTTTAAACAAATTAGCCAGGTAGATAGCTCTTTTCTTATTACTCCTTTTTTGGAGCTGGAGATCAAGGCAGCGGTTTGGAGTTGTGATGGTGATAAAAGTCTTGGCCCTGATGGGTTCAATTTTCAATTCTCAAGGCGTGTTGGGAATTTTTAAGGCCAAAGATTTGTTGTATGGTGCATGAGATTCATAGATATGGAAACCTTCAAAAAGTGGCTACTTTTTCTTTTATTGCTATGATTCCAAAATGTAACAATCCACAATCTTTATCAGAATACAAGCCTATTTCCCACATTGAAAGTACTAATAATATTATTTCTAAATTGTTGGCTTCGAGGATGAAAAATGTTCTCCCACAATATCTACCAAATCCTCAAACCCCTTCTTATCTTTGATTTCTAGGTCAAATTCCTGCAGTTAGAGGGTCGATCTAATCAACCTAGGCTTAGCGTCTTGCTTAGACATAAGATACTTAATTGCAAAGTGGTCAGTATAACAAATAACTTTTGACAAAACCATCTATTGCCTAAACTTATCAAATGCAAAAGCAACAGTCAAAAGCTCATTTTATGTTGTGGTGTAGTTCTTTTAGGCATCATCAAGGGTTCTACAAGAAATTTAATAGAAACGTTTTACAAACAAAATTATTAAAATTTTGTTTTACTAGTATAAATAGTGGAGTCGAGATTGCTAGGTGTTGAGTCAAATAGGGGTGCTCAAAATAAATGGTTATAAAATATTTAACCATAAATTATACGTAGATGGTTATATAATGAGTGATTATTGTAATCAAACCATAATTGTTATGAAAAATCATTTAAATAACCGGTTATAACTAAAACCGATTGTATAACTAGTTATATATCTTAAATTAATAATTGATTTCAGTCTTCAAAAAATAGTTTTAATCTTCAAAATTAATTTTAATTAAACATAAATGATTATTGATGCATAAAATTGATTATAAAAATGTAATAAATATTAAAAAAAATCATTTTTTATTTATTTGTAAAACTTGTTATAAATTCATAACCAGTTATGGTTTGGTTATAATAATAACTTTATATATTAATTTTTTTGGTTACCATGTTATTTGCACGAAGTATCCAATGACTTTGTTGATGACTAATCTCCGTCGGGGAAACCTGATTATTGACCACCTTTAGTGGGATTTTTTCCTCTGAACATCATTTTTGAATTTGTATGTTATCCTCTTAAACGGATAGATAAAAAAATATTAATTTCAAATTCAATATGATAATTTCATTTTCATTATCTTCCACATACGGTAAGCCATTTAGTATATTATTGTAAAATATTTTTAATTATTTATTTACCTGAATTTAATTACCATTTTTAAACTAATACACCTTAGATGAACAAATATCTCTAACAAATGTCTCTAACAATACTTTTCCTAAACTAAGTCTAGTGACATCTTAAACAGAATTATATAAACAACACAACATCAAACATGAGAAATACACATCAAAGTAGCATTTTCAAAGATCCATTCTTGCTCTAAAATGAAAACCTTAGAATGTAATCATCAAATGACTTCACCAAAAGTAAATCTAAATATAAATTTACATATTGTCATGTTGTCATTACATATATATGAAAAGGACAAGCAAGGATTGTTTAGATGCGTTTTAACTTTGATTTTTGGTTAATATAGTTTTGACTCCCTTATCTTTTTCATACTTTAATTATTAGTCCCTTAATAAAATATTACAAATTTTAGTCATCTATTAATTTTTAATTAATATTTTTAGTTTCTCTAAAAAGGTTCCATTTTTAATCCCTCGTTTATTTCTATTGTTCAAAATTACTCCATGGTTTGCCCATTTTATTTCGTAGTTTATTTTATATTTGGGACTAATTTTGGCATCCAAAACATAAATGAAAGTTGTTAAAGAAATTGATAATTTTGAAGGGACATCATAAAATTGTTAATGAAAAATTAATAAAGGATTAAAAGTTGTTAAAGAAATTGAGTGACTAAAAATTAGAATCTAAAAAAATTAAGGGACTAAAAATTTAATTAATCCTTGATTTTCACTCTTTAGCTACAACTTAACGTACATTGACAAAGAGTGGATATTCATTAGGCTAGGAAGAATTTATTTACTTTCATATTCTTTAGTAAAAAAGACTAGTTGGAGTAGGTGCTCTCAATTTGAGTCCTTGAAATTTTGATAATAAACTAATTGTTTTGGGGGAACTCGATTTTGAAAAATGTTTTTTAGTTCTTGATTGATATTTAGTAGTTTGGATGAACAATTTCTGGTGTTTTTTGACCTCATGATGAACCCAAAAAACATTTCTCATATTTGAGGAGTAAAAACTAAAATTTTAATATGATGAACTAAAAACAACTATCAGAATTTGAGTGACTAAAAATATATTTATTAAGCCTTTTGGTTTTTGTCTGTATCTTTTAAAACCTATAGTTTTCATCTATATACTTTTGGAAAGAAAAAAAAAAATAGTTCCTAAAGCTAACACCTTTTCCACCTATGGAAGAAACAAATTTGTGTATTCCTAATAATATGAGTACTATTTAATAAATATTAATACAATTATTAATTATTATACTTTTAATTAGGAAAATGATTCTTGAACACCAAAAAGGTGTATATACATTGAGAGAAATAAGAAGATAAGAGAGATAAATGATTGATAAGATTGGTGATAAATAATTAATAACATTAGTGTTCAAATATCACCATTATGCACTTATGTAAGAACTAAATCAAACCAATGTATGTAATAATTATTTGTTATTAATTAAAAGGAAATAATAATAATAATAATAATAATAATAATAATAATAATAATAATAATAATAATAATAATTAAATTATTACATGAATAGATAAATTATTAAAAACATTCATTATATTTTTAATTTGTACATTATCATCTTAAATAAATAGATATTGGATAAAACAAATATTAATTCTATTATCAACATGAAATTCTCATTTCCTTTATCTTCCATATATGGAAAGTCAAATAAAAACTATTTTATTGTAAGACAATTTAATTACTAATTTTTATGCTAATACAACTCAGATAACACAAGAAATTCTATATACCAAATGTATCTAACAATACTTTCCCTAAATTCAAGCTAGTTTTATCTTAAAAAGATTTTATGTATACAAAACAACATCAAGAAGGAGAAAATCACATCAAAGTAACATTTAAATATTTTACTGTAAAATCCTTATAATTATTTATTATACATGAATTTAATTGCCAATTTTATGCTAATACACCTCAGATGACTAAATGTCTCTAGCAACACTTTTCCTAAACTAAGTCTAATTACATCTTAAAAAGAATTATATAAGCAACACAACATCAAACATGAGAAATACACATCAAAGTAGCATTTTAGAAATTCCTTCTTGCTCCTTTCTTCATTGTTCTTTTCTAGTCACTATCATGGCTAGAAATAAGGTTCACCATACCTACATAAACAATCCCCTGAAGGGGAATGCAGCATTCAAGAAAAGGGAAAATGGTTTTTTCTCTTCCAATTCATTTGAACTATATGTTTTATTACCTAGCTTTGTAGCATGCTTATTTATCTTTTCATAAAACTTCAATTTCGAACAATTTCTACTTTTGATCATTTATTCTTATGGATTGCTATGTTTCTCAATAGGTTTTCTCAAAAAGGTTTATGAAATCACTACCCTTTGTGGCATTCAAGCATGTGCTATCATTTATACTCTAGATGAACCCGAGCCTGAGGTTTGGCCATCTAACAAGGGAATGGAAAGTGTGATTTCCAAGTTATGGGGGAGTTTCTGAATTGGCACAAAGCAATAGAATGTTGTGTCAATAGGAACTTTTGAAAAGAAACATAATCAAAGCCCAGAGAAAACCGATGAATGAAATCCAAAAGGAGATTGGCTTTTTCATGTGTCAATACTTTGCTGGGGGAACAACCTTGACAATGCAAACATTATTGATTGCAATGATATCAGATTGTTGGCTGATAAAAAATTGGAGTTACAAAGAAAAATGAAATTTTCCAAGTCCAACAGGTGACACTAGCTATTGAAAATGGAGGAGAATCCAAGACAGAAGGAGAGCAAGCACTTGTGGCTAATGTGGCTGCCATGCCAAATATGAATTGGTCTAATTACAACAACAATGAGGATGGTGGGGATATGATCCATGTGAACATTGGAAGATGTTAATGTCTTAACCAATTCATCCCTTCAAATTTGTGATGCAGGTAATAATTTATTTACTTTCATATTCTTTAGTAAAAAAATACAAGATGGAGTAGGTACTCAATTTTTGTCCTTGGCATTTTGCTAAGAAACTAATTGTGCTGGGAGAACTCGATGCACAAGCTAACATGCAA